>NC_085926.1:180630000-180930000 GCF_029289425.2 Pan paniscus
GATGTAAACAAAGTATTAGTACTCTAATGTGGAGATTTCAATTGGCTCAAGAAAGTTTCCAGGAGACACAAATTGGCAAGAAGTCCAATTTGAGAGCAGTCTAGTTCCAGCATGCATTCTCTTTATGATTGAGCAAGTAGGCATAAAGGAGCTGCTTGTAAGGTAACAGTGGCTTCTTTTCCTTCCTTCCTTCCCTCCTTCCTTCTTTCCTTCCTTGTTTCCTTCCTTCCTTCCATCCTTATTTCCTTCCCTCCCTCCTTCCTTCCTTTCATATAACCACATTTCTCTTCCGGAAAGATCGAACTCTTAAATATGACCTCTCAGGCTTGGCTCCCAAGTAAAACCAATTCAGAGAAGGGATAAAATAGAAGAGCTTGGAGTTAATTATTTTGAGCAATCCTTAATTGCATTAGTGTGTGAAAAACCAATAGAGAAATGAATCACTATCAGAGATCGGCTACTGGAGTCAGAAGCAGACATTATTGATCTAAGATAAGCGAAAAAGGGTTGTGACTGCATTTTGGACACGCATATTTTTATTCAGCATTAATTTTGCTCAGAAACCCACCCTTCAAAGACTGTGTAAAGGCCGGAAAGAGAAAAAATGAAATTGCCTAGGAAAACATGGCTTCCTCATGGATATTAAAGTAGAATCCTTCTCAATTTTACAACTAGGTAGAGAAGGCCAAGCAGCAAGAAAAAAAAAAAAAAGTAGAATAGATATTTCTTTTGTGTTGATGCAACGTGGAGCTTGCCTTAGGTGAAGGTCTGAAAGAAAAAAATCTGTCTGTGATACCCTATCAAAATATATTTTTGTATTAAAACTATTGTTTCTGGATGTCTTCCTGACTCTCCTACAGGTTTAGACACCACTTCTTTGTACCCATTGCACTTGGTACATGCCACCAATACAGCAGGTATTATAGCGTCACAGTTTTAGCTTGTCTGGCTCCCAACTAAGCTACTTGGGGTCAGGGACTATTTGCTGTGCCTAGCATAGGGTCTGCCAATGTGTACTAAATTAATAAATAATTTTATTTCATGAAATAGTAGAAGGTCTGCCTTTCTATCAATGGAATTATATTGTAAAAAATGATGATGACAAAACTTAAGCCTATTTCCTTTAGCCTTTTGTCCAAGACAAAATCAAACATAGCAGGTAGGACCATCTGCTCATGATTTTTGGAAGCACGTTACTTCAGGAATTGATTCATAGGAAGAAAAGACCACTTTCCTATAAAGTTATTATATGTCAGTGTTGCAAAATTTAGTGGTAATTTATATTACCTTCTTTCTATTTGGGTTTCTTGAAATACATTTGTATTAGTCAGAGCTCTCCAGAAAAATAAAACCAATAGGAGTATCCTTCTATCTCTCTAGAAAGGGATGTATTATAAGGAATTGGCTCATATGATTATGGAGACTGGCAAGTCCAAATCTGCAGGCAGATTTGCAAGCCCACCAGGCAGAGAGGCAAGAGAAGACCCAATGATGTAAATGAAGTCTAAAGGTTGTCTTCTGGAGAATTCCCTCTTACAAGTGTCTTTAGCTGGTCTTTACGTTCTAGTCTGGTCTTCAATTGATTGGACAAGACCCACCCACATTATGGAGGGCAACCTATTTTACTCTACCAATTAAAATGTTAATCTCATTATTCTGGGTGGTCTTTGAGAGTGTTTTTGGATGTTTGACCAGTTGACACATAAAATTAACTATCACAACATTCATGTGTCAATGTTTGAATAGGCAAGGTTTGCTGTGTATTGCCCTGCAGAATGAAGGTTCAGAGTAAATCTCAATTGAAGAGGATACTGCTAGTTTTGTGCAGTTGTACCTAACATGAGCTTTTGCTTCAGAGAGACTGGGGTCTAGTATCTACTATGCCAATCTACTATCTGTGCGACACTAAGCGAGTTATCTAAAGTTTGTACACTTCAGTTTCCTCTTTTGTACTTTAGGAGTAATAATAGTACATAGTACCTATTCATGGAGTTCTGAGGATTAACTGCACCTAAAGCACTTAGCTAAGTACTGAGCACATACACAGTAAGAAGTCAATAAATGTTCATTGTTGTTATAGTTGTTTCTGTATGATTTTTTCCTCTGACTAAATGGTCTATTCTTCAAGGCAGATTTTTTTAGCCTCTCTCAATCACACTCTATGCTTAATGCATTATGTGCATTTGATAAGTTTAGCTGCTCTCAGATTCTATGACTCTACTTTTATGATAAGAATACCAGGGTCAGGGGTATATTTTAATAGCAAAATTTGTCCTTGTGTGTATGTGTGTTTTAAAAAGAAACCAATGTAAAAAATAGCTCATATGCTACTGAAGGGTGGAGGACGCTAGACAAAATCCATGAAGCAGAAATAAGCTCTAAATAGGCCCTGGTGAAGAAAGATAAGGACCTTCAAAGGAATAAATAAATTCACAAATGGAAAGATCTGGAGCACACTAACAGCATTCTGCAGGCTTTAGTCACATAACAAAATCAATGTGAGTTCTATTCAAAGAAACTCCAGATTATTTTGAAGCAAACCTAAGATACATCATTTCTTCTATATATATTTCGATATCCATCTATAAAAAGGACTTCCCTTTTTAAATAGCTACAGTGCCTCCACTCCCCTAAGAATAAAGGAAAATTATTTAATATTACTAAATATCAAGTGCTCACATTTTCCTTATTGTAACTATACAATCATTTAAAAAAAAAAGTTTGTCCATATCTAGATACAAATAAGTCTGCCTGTTATTGGTTGGTATATACCTTGAAGTTTGTTTGTTTTTTTAATCCATAAATTTCTCCTTAAATTTTTCTCTTTTTTTCTTGTAATTTTACTGTTGAAGAAAAAGGGTCATAGTCTTACAGAAGTCTCCACTGTCTGAATTTGCTGACAATATCTATGGAGACATTAAACATGTTCTTGTAGCCTGAGTATTTTCTATAAATTAAAATCTTAAACTTGATAATTTTTAGATTTTGTTTTTGGTGAAGGACAAGATTACCTCATAGGTTTTAGGTGCTTCCATCAGAAGCTACATAGTGTCTGGTTGTCTCCCTGGGATGCTAGCAGCCATATTGAGTAATGTCTACCTAGTGAGATCCCGATTCTGCTATTCCTTCTTTATTTGTTGGCTATGATGCTGTAAAACATAAACTTTCTCTCATCAACCATTAGGTTACTTTGAGGCACAGGTCATATTAGGATCAATGGCTATTGAAACCATACCCTTATTAAAAGTTTGGTAACTAAATTTTATAAATTTGACATTACCTTGTAGAATCAATCAGTTACTCACTGTCAGCTGCTGAATTGTGTCTATAGTCTTTATAATGCACGTTTGTATTATGAAATAGGTACTCACTTTCTTTTTTTTTCTTTTTCTTTTTTTTGGGGTGGGGGGTGGGGACAGAGTTTCGCTCTTGTCACCCAGGCTGGAGTACAATAGCGCAATCTCGGCTCACTGCAACATCTGCCTCCCAGGTTCAAGTAATTTTCCTGCCTCAGCCTCTGAAGTAACTGAGATTATACACACCTGCCACTATTCCCAGCTAATTTCTGTATTTTTTTTAGTGGATACAGGATTTCGCCATCTTGGCCAGGCTGGTCTCGAACTCCTGACCTCAGGTGATCCACCCACCTTGGTCTCCCAAAGTGTTGGGATTACAGGCATGAGCCACCGCGCCCAGCCTGTGAAATAGGTACTCATTTTCAGTTAAGGTTGATGAAGGAGTGTGGTAGATGATCAAGTAAAATTTTAATCTGTAGCCTAATATTAATTATTTAGTTTACACCAATGTCTTATTATTATGGATAAAGATGTAATGGATGGGGGTATTCATGTATCTATGTTTTCATTTCTTTTGAATTATTTCAAAGTAGAATTACTAGAACAAAGGACTTTACTGTATTTATGGCTATTGTTCCTTATCGCCATATTTCTTTTCAAGAGGATTGTATTAATTTACAGTGCCATCAAGGATGAGTACATGGCCAGCTCCAGTGGCTCACACCTGTAATCCCAGCACTTTGGGAGGCTGAGGCGGGTGGATTGCTTGAGCCCAGGTGTTCAAGACCAGCCTGGCAACATGGCAAAACCCCATCTCTACAGAAAATATAAAAATTTGCCCCGCATGGGGGCATGTGCCTGTAGTCCCAACTATTCTGGGAGGGTGAGGTGGGAGGATCACTTCATTCTGGGAGGGGTAGGTTGTAGTGAGCCTAGAGGGTGCCACTGCACTCCAGCCTGGGAGACAGAGTAAGACTCTGTCTTAGAAAAAAAAAAAAAAAAGTACAGAATTTCACTTTAACATTGATTGACACTTGTTACAATAAAAAGCTCTACGTTTTTGTTTTTTCGTAGATATAAAATGATATTTCAAAGTTGTTTTCACTCGCATTCCTTTCATTACTGTCAAGAATGAACATTTTTCCATGTATTTATTTACTAATTATATTTCCTCTTGGATAGAAGAGATATTTTTCTTAAACTGTGAAAAAGCATGTCTGAACAAGATAACTATATAATGGGAGCAGGACATTTCAGAATCTGGTGAATTTTCAGTTTTCATGAATTGGCTTAGTGGGAAGGTATATAAATATTTCTCATTTTAATTTACTTTTTTGTAAAGTTGGACTGAATATACTTTAGCCACAACAGAAGGTTATTCAGAAAATTCCATGAGTGTGCATACCTTAAATTCTTGTGAAAAAGGATGTACCCAATAATTACATTAGGTATTTTTTAAAGCATAACTTTAAAATACATATTTAGCATTACAGACTAAAAATTAACCCAAGATTATCCCTGAATCTTCTTACATTTAATTATATCCCCGAATCTGTGTCTTAGTCTGTTTGGGCTGCTGTAGCAAGATATATTAAACTGGATTGCTTATAAACAACAGAAATGTTTCTTACATTTCTACAGGCTGGGAAGTCCAAGATCAAGGTGCTAGCAGATTCCCTATCCGGTGAGCATTCACTCTTTCCTTCATAGATGGTGCCTTCTTGCTGCATCCTTACATGGTGGAAGGGCAAACAAGCTTCCTCAGGCCTCTTTTATAAAATGCTATAAAATCCTATTTCAAAGTTGTTTCTGCTTACATTCCTTTGATTACCATCAAGAATGAACATTTTTCCATGTATTTATTTACTAATTATATTTCCTCTTGGGTAGAAGAGATATTTTTGCTGAACAAGATAACTATAATGGGAGCAGGACATTTCAGAATCTGGTGAATTCTCAGTTTTCATGAATTGGCTTAGTAGGAAGACATATAAGTATTTCCCATTTTAATTTCCTTTTCTGTAAAGTTGAACTGAATATACTTTAACCACAATCCCATTCACTTGGTCATGACTTAATCACCTCCACAAAGGCCCCACCTCTTAATACTATCACATTGGATGTTATGTTTCAACAAATACATTTTGGAGAGAGACAAACATTCAGACCATAGCATTTGGAATTGGGAATAACACAACTATTAGCCTCTATACATTCCTATTTAGGGGGATAAATGGAGTGAATGTAAATTAAACTTTTTTTTCTTACAAAAAAGCAGTTCTAAAAATCAATTTATTTAGCAAACATTAATTATCTCATTGGATTTCTTGAGAATGGGAATGGGGGTAATGTTTTGGGGAGGAAGCTTCCCTGGGGGTTGGAATACATGATGATATTCCCTCTCATTTTGTTTTTCCGTCAGAAAACCCAGTGGATTTGACAACCAAACCTGTGGCCAATCCAGATATAGGTCAATGGATCCTCCTCTGGGGTGGGGGGTGATTTTCCAAGCCTAACCAGGGCTCTGGCAGAATCCAGAGGGGCATACGAGAGAAGAAGGGGGTTCTGGGGAAGACATTCACAGAACAGCTAGCCAGACCTGACCCCAGTCTAGACCTTGCATTGGAGTCAGAGTTCTCATTGGCAAGGAACAAAATTGACTTTAGCTTGTTTAAAACTGACAGAATTCTTGCTTATCTATTTGGAACAATTTCTTGGCTTTAGCAATTTTCTTGACCCATAGAGACACAATCACAGTGATAGAAAGCCCAGGTGACAGTGATTTTACAGAATATTTTCTATTTCCCACGGATTTTATTTCTAGGAAATTTAATCAGTTATTTCCCTAGGATATAGTGGACTTTTCTTCTTTTAATTGGCACCTTAGTGCCCAATTAAACAAGCATGCTAATTAAAACAGTAATAATAATACAGAATTAACTTTTGATGCTAGTGAATTTATCAAAGGCTTAGGTATTAGGAAACTCTAATATTAAACCTAGCCTGTTATTGACACACTGTATTTTCATTATCCCTATTTCTTCTATTTTTGAAACTAATATACAATTGAAAATTAAATCAAAATAATTAATAGCTAAACATTCAACAATTGCTCTTATAAATAGTACATAAGGGGAAAAATAGTACACGGAAGGTCAGGTGCAGTGGCTCATATCTGTAATCCCAGCACTTTGAGAGGCCAAGGTGGGCAGATCACTTGAGTGCAGGAGTTGGAGACCAGCCTGGGCAACATGGCAAAGCCCCATCTCCACAAAAAATGCAAAAATTAGCCAGGTGTGGTGATGTATGTCTGTAGTCCCAGCTACTAGGAAGGCTGAGGTGGGAGGATCACTTGAGCCCAGGAGGTCAAGGCTGCAGTGGAGCTGAGATCTTACCACTGCACTCCAGCCTGGACAAAAAAGTGAGAGCTTGTCTCAAAACAAAACAAAACAAAACATATTTCTGTTTTCATATGTCATTCTGTTGGAAGATTTGCTAAACTGAACATTCTACATCTGATCAACTTCAAAATATTGATGAGACAAGTTTGCTAATCCTGTGATGTTGGAACAGACTCTATAATAAACAGTCATTACTCCAAGTCTTTCCCAGGTAATCCCTTCTGTATTGATGAATGTCAAGGAAACCTTTTCTATTCTAAAATTTTCACACCTAGTGAACAGGGTGTGCTCCAGGTCACACTTCAGCTGCAGAATGTATTATAAACATGATGGGTATGTACGGGATGACATCCGGAAGTTCACTGTTTCCTTCAGGCTGTGTAGACCTCACTTATTCCATCTCCATTGAACTATGTGGTAGCTAATACAGCTCCTAGCACATAGAAGATGTTCATAAATATGTGTTAAAATGATGGTTGCACTTGCACAAATATGATGATCTCTCACAAGAGGGATGGAGGCAGCTTGCCATACTGAGAGTATCTTCTATCTTCCTGACTACTAATACATGACTGGATCATTTCGTCTCAGAATGTGGCCCTAAAGAAAACAGAACTTCTCACTATTTGGTTGACTTCAAAAAATGATACATAATATTTTATATATTTATGGGGGTACATGTGATATTTTGTTACATGCATGAATGAGTAATGATCAAGTCAGGGTATTTGAGGTATCCATAACCTAGAGTATTTATTATTTTTATGTGTAAGAACATTTCAAATCCTCTCTTCTAGCTACTTTGAAATACACAATACGTTGTTGCTAGCTATGGTCATTCTACTCCACTATGGAACATTAGAACTCATGCCTTGGAAAAAATAATAATAATAAATCCTGAATCAAGGACCAGATTAGGAAAAAAAACTTATACCTTCTATCTAATTATATATTTGTATCCATTTACCAACTCTGTTCATCCCCCCTCCCACCCACACACCCTTCCAAGCCTCTGATATCTATTACTCTACTCTCTACCGCCATGGGATCAACTTTTCTCGCTTCCACGTATAAATGAGAACGTGTGATGTGTGTCTTTATGTGCCTGCTTATTTCACTTAACATAATGACCTTCAGTTATATCCATGTTGCTGCTGATTACATGATTTCATTATTTTTATGGCCAAATAGTATTCCACTGTATATGTATACATTTTTTAATCCATCCATCTGCTGATGAACCCTTAGATTGAATTCTTATCTTTGCTATTGTGAATAGTGCTGCAATAAACATGCAAGTGCAGATATTCCTTTGATATACTGATTTCTTTTCCTTTGGATAAAACCCAGTAGTGGGATTGTTGGATCATATGGTAATCATATTTTTAGTTTTTTGAGACATCTCCAGACTATTTTCCCTAGTGGCTCTCCTAACTTACATGCCCACCAACCACATATAAGAGTTTCCTTTTCTCCATATCCTTGCCAGCAACTGTTATTTTTTTGTCTTTTTATTAATAGCCATTCTAACTGGGGTAAGATGGCATCTCATTGTGGGTTTGATTTGCATTTTCCTGCTAATATAAAAAAAGTTGAACACTTTTTTCATATTCCTGTTGGCCATTTGTATAGCTTCTTCTGATACCCACTTTCAAAAATTTTTCAACTTTTAGGTTCAGGAGGTACATGTGCATATTTGCTACATGGGTATAGTGTATGATGCTGAGGTTTGGGGCATACATAATCCCATCACCCAGGTAGTGAGCATGGTACCCAGCAGGTGATTTTTCAACCCTCATCCCCTCCCTCTCTCTCCCATCTACTAGTCCCCAGTGTCTGTTGCTCCCAACTTTATGTCCATTTGTATTCAATGTTTAGCTCCCTCTTTTAAGTGAGAACATGTAGTATTTGGTTTTCTGATCCTGCATTAATTTGCTTAAGATAATGATTTGACCACTTTTTGTTGTTGTTGTTTTTTGTTTTTTGTTTTTTTTTGAGACAGAGTCTTGCTCTGTCACCAGGCTGGAGTGCAGTGGCGCAAACTTGGCTCACTGCAACCTCCACCTTCTGGGTTCAAGCAGTTCTCCTACCTCAGCCTCCCGAGTAGCTAGGACCACAGGAGCGCGCCACCATGCCCTGCTAATTTTTGTATTTTTAGTAGAGACGGGGTTTCACCATGTTGATTTGCCTACTTTTTAATGAAATTATTTATTTTTTACTGTTGTTGTTTGAGTTCCTTGTATATTCTGGGTATTAGTCCCTTATTGGATGAATAGTTTGCAAGTATTTTCTCCCATGCAACAGGTTGTCTCTTCACTCTGCTGATTGTTTCCTTTGCTGTGCAGAAGCTTTTTAGTTTTATGTAGTCCCATTTGTCTATTTTTGTTTTTGTTGCCTGAGCTTTTGAGATCTTAATAATAAAATCCTTGCCTAGGCCAGAGGTGTACAATCTTTTGGCTTCCCTGGGCCACATTAAAAGAATTGTCTTGGGCCACACATAAAATACACTAACACTAACAATAGCTGATAAGCTAAAAAAAAAATCACAAAAAAATCTCATAATCTTTTAAGAAAGCTTCTGAATTTGTGTTAGGCCACATTCAAAGCTGTCCTGGGCTGCATGTGACCTGCGGACCGTGAGTTGGACAAGCTTGGCCTTACACCATTGTCCTGAAGTGTTTTTCCCATGTCTTCTTCTAGTAGTTTTATGGTTTTGAGTATTATGTTTAAGTCTTTAATCCATCTTGAGTTGATGTTTGTATATGGTGAGAGATAGGGGCCCAGCTTCATTTTTCTGCACACGGCTACCCAATTTTCCCCGCACCATTTATTGAAGAGAGTTTCTTTTCCCCAGTGTATGTTCTAGGGGAAGATCTGTTGACTGTAAATATCTGGATTTATTTCTGGGTTCCCTATTCTATTTTATTGGTCCATCTCTTGGTTTTTATACCAATGCTCTGCCATTTTGGTTGCTATAAGCTTGTAATATATTTTGAACTCAGGTAGTATGATGTCTCTGCTTTGTTCTTTTTGCTTAGTATTGTTTAGCTGTTTGGCCTCTTTTTGGTTCCTTGCATATTTTAGGATTATTTTTTCTATTTCTGTGAAAAATGACATTGGCATTTTGTTAGTGATTGCGTTGAATCTACAGATTGCTTTGCATAGTATGGTCATTTAAACAGTGTTAAGTCTTCTGATCCATGAGCATGGAAATGTCTTTCCATTTGTTTGTATCCTCTTCAATTTCTAAATCAGTGTTTTGTAGTTTTCTTTGTAGAGGCTTTCATCTCCTTGGTTAAATTTATTCCTGGGTGATTTTTTGTACCAATTATAAATGGGATTGTCTTCTTTTTCAGCCAGTTTATTATTGGTGTATATAAATGGTACTGGTTTTTGTATTTTGATTTTGTATCTGCAATTTGCTAAATTTGCTTATCAGATTTAAGAGTTTTTGGTGGAATCTTTAGGCTTTTCTAGGAAAAAGATCACATCATTAGTAAAGGGGGACAATTTGACTACTTCTTTTCCTATTTGGATGCCTTTTATTTCTTTCTCTTGCCTGATTGCTCTGGCTAGGACTTCCAGTATTTTGTTGAATAGGAGTGGTGAAAGTGGACATCCTTAACTTTTTCCAGTTCTTAGCGAGAAAAGGTTTTCAGCTTTTCCTCATTCAGTTTGGTGTTAGCTGTGGGTTCGTCATATATGGCCTTTATTATGTTAAAGTATGTTCCTTCTACATGATGTTTGTGAGAGTCTTTATTATGAAGGATGTTGAATTTTATCAAATGCCTTTTCTGCATCTATTGAGATAATCATTTTTTGTGTCCTTTATTCTGTTGATGTGATATATCATGTTTATCGATTTGCAAATGTTGAACCACCCTTGCATCCCTGGTATAAATCCCACTTTATCATGGTTGTTTGTTTGTTTGTTTGTTTTTAATAGTTTGAGGAGAACTGGTGTTCTTCTTTGAAAGTTTGGTAGAATTTGGCAGTGAAGCCATCTGGTCCTGGACTTTTCTTTGTCGGGAGGATTTTAATTATTGATTCAATCTCATTATTCATTATTAGTCTGTTTGGGTTTTCTATTGCTTTCTGATTCAATTGTGGTAGGTTATATGTGACCAAGAATTTATCCATTTCCTCTGGGTTTTCCAATGTATTCATATATAGTTGCTCATAATAGTTCTGATTATCTTTTGCATTTTTGTAGTATCACTTGTTATGTCGCCTTTTTCATTTCTGATTTTATTTCTTTGGATCTTCTCTCTTTTTTCTTAGTCTAGCAAGTGATTTATTAATTTTGTTTATCTTTTCAAGAAATCAACTTTTCATTTCATTGATCCTTTGAATGTTTTTTGTCTCTATTTTGTTTATTTCTGTTATGTTCTTTGTTATTTCTTTCCTTCTACTAATTTTGGGTTTGGTTTATTTTTACTTGTCTAGTCCCTTGAGATGCATCTTTAGGTTGTTTGAAACCCTTCTACTTTTTTGATTTAGGTGTTTATTGTTATAAACTTACCTCTTAGCACTGCTTTTGCCATCTCTCACAGGTTTTGGTATGTTGTGTTTCAGTTTTCATTCATTTTTAAATTTGTTCTGGTTTCTTCCTTAATTTATTCCTTGACCCAGTGGTCATTCTAGTGCATAGTGTTTAATTTACATGTATTTATACAGTTTCCAAAGTTCCATTTTTATTGATTTCTAGTTTTATCCCATTGTGATTTGAGAAGATACCATAAAAGATCTGAATTTTAAAAATTTGTTGAGACTTGTTTTGTGTCCTAACATATGGCCTATTCTGGAGAATGTTCTATGTGTTAATCAGAGGATATGAACTCTGAAGCTGTTTTATTAAATGATCTCTAAATATCTATTAGGTCCATTTGGTCTAGTGTGCAGTTTAGATCTTTCTTTGTTAATTTTCTCTCCAGATGATCTATCTAATGATGACAGTGGGGTATTGAGGCCCCCAACTATTATTGTATTGTATTATATATTGTGTATCTCTCCATTTAGATCTAATAATATTTGCTTTATATATCTGGGTTCTCCAGTGTTGGGTGCATATATGTTTAGAATTGTTACATCTTCTTGCTGAATTGATGTCTTTACCATTACATAATTATCTTCTTTGTCTCTTTTTGCTGTTTTGGAATTAAAGTCTATCTTATCAGATGAAAGTATAGCCACACATGCTCATTTTTGGTTTCTGTTTGCATGGAATATCTTTTACCATTCCTTTATTTTCAGTCTATATGTCTCTTTACAGGTGAGATGAGTTTCTTGTATGCAGCATATGGTTGGGTGCCATGCTGTTGTTGTTTTTTTAATCCATTCAGCCAGTCTATATCTTTTAAGTGGAAAGTTTAATTTGTTTGCCGTCAAGCTTATTAATGATATGTGAGGGTTATGTGAGGCTTATTCCTGTGGTTTTATTAATTGATTTCTAGTTGTTTTATGTGTCCTTTATTACTTTTTTTCTCTAATTGTTTTCATTGTGGTTTGGTGGTTTTCTGCAGTGGTAACATTGGAGCATTTTTCTCCTCCTTGTTTGTGTGTCTTCTCTACCCATGGTTTTTACATTCTCATGATGGTAGATATTGTTCTTTCACTTTTGGTTGTAGGACTCCCTGAAGCATTTCTTGAAGGGCTGGTCTAATGATAATAAATTCTCTCAGTTTTTGCTTAAATGGGAGAGATTTTGTTTCTCCATTTGTGAAGGACAAGTTTTCTGAATATAGTATTCTTGGTTGATAGTTGTTTTATTTTGTTGTTGTTGTTGTTGGTTGAGATGGAGTCTCGCTCTGTCACTAAGGCTGGAGTCTGGTGGCACCATCTTGACTCATTGCAACCTCTGCCTCTCGAGTTCAAGTGATTCTCCTGCCTCAGCCTCCCAAGTAGCTGGGATTACAGGTGACTGCCACCACACCCAACTAATTTTGTATTTTTAGTAGAGATGGGGTTTTGTCATGTTGGTCAGGCTAGTCTTGAACTTCTGACCTCAAGTGATCCACCCACCTCAGCCTCTCAAAGTACTGGGATTACAGGCATGAGCCACTGTGCCTAACTGACAGCTGTTTTCTTTCAGCACTTTAACTATATCATCCCATTCTCTCCTGGCCTGTAAAGTTTCTGCTTATAGAGAAATCTGTTATTGCTTCTCAGCCTTTTGGCTGAGATGAAGTGGAGAAATCTGCTGGTCTGAAGGGAGTTCCTTTATAAGTGAGGAGATACTTTTCTCTTGCTGTTTTAGAATTCTCTTTGCCTTTGATATTTGACAATTTGACTGCAATATGCTATGGAGAAGATCTTTTAGAATTGTATTTATTTGAATTTGTACTTATTGTCAGTGGAGGCTCTGTTAAAATTTTGCTGGGGACTGGGACACTAGATGGGACATTCTTTGGGCCCCAGTGATGCAGTGGTACCTGTCCTGGGGCCCTAGGGCATTGCAAGTTGGTACCACTATTAGTGGGTCCAGGCATGCCAATTCTTGGGTCTCCAGGTGGCTTGCTTTGATGCCAGGAATGGTGGCGATGAGTGGGTTCTCAGGCCATGGGGCAGCAGGTGTGACATGAGTGATGGCAGTAGCAGTGGTGGGACAACCTTCTGGGACTCAAGCAGTCTGCATTGGTGTTGGTTGTGGCTGTGATGGGCTAGGTGAACCAATCCCCAGACTCACAGGGTAGGTGCCAGCTGTGGTAGTAGCAGCAGATTGTGTGGGCCTCACTTCAGACCCTGGGAGGACTACTCAGCTGTAAATGGTGGTGAACTGGGCTGTGCAATCCCTAGATCCCTGGATGGCATGCTTGGGTACTGGGAGGGTGGTAGAGCCAGGCTGGGTGGACCTGTCCTCAGGTCCCTCCACCAGTTGTGCATGCAGGCACTAGCTATGGTAGGTAGAAGTGGGTGACCTTCCAGTCATCTGTGATATGCTCAGGTGGGGGCTGCACTGGCTCCACTGTGGCCCTCCTACTAGAGAGGGTGAAGTTGCTCTAATTAGGGGTAGCCATAGGCAGGTGGCTGGTGAACGTGCACTTTTCTCACCCTTCAATGCTGCAGGGGTGTTGGCCCCAGGGCAAGATGCAATCTGATGGGATTTGGGCTCTCAAAATGGCACCATGCTGTAGCTGCTTAGGACTTTGGGGTTTGTGGGACCCAGTATGAGCTTTCTCTCTGGAGTAGTACCATTGGGTACCATTGGGTGGTCTCCAGGCAGCCCAAAAAGGCCAAGGGGCTCTCCTGTGGCTAGGATTGCAGGAATCCACCATGGGAATGTGGACTGAGGGGTCTCTAACTTGCCCTTTCCTGCATTAGGAAGTCTCTCCAGGCTCCCAGCCAATCCCAGCTCAGCAGGTTGCCTCACATCTCTCTCTTTCCTTGCCTTTGTGTTCTCTCTTAGATTATCTATTTGAAGCATATTTATCTACTTGCTATTTTGGTTCTTCTTTGGTTCTCTTTGTGGAAGAGACAAATACTAGATGTATCTAGTCAGCTATCTTAAAACTCCTCCACGTGATTTTTTTTTCCCCAGACACTCCTGAGGTTCCCAGGAAAAAAACAATGCAAGGAAATGAGGATACCACAATCATCACTGGCTCAGGCCTCTCTAGGGTAGTACCAGAGATTCAGCCCTCCCCTTCCAAGTCCCTTCTGTCTTCCATTAGGTCCTCAAGCAATTCCCACAAAGTGCTTGCTCCAGTACTCAGCAATCAAATAGCTTCCACCTTGGCTTCTCCCCATCAATCCTGATCTCTTTGGGTAGAATGGTGAGGAAAAACTCCAGCTTCAGTTGTGTTCCTACAACTTTCTGAGCTCAGATCCTTCCTGCAGCCACCTTGAAGTTGGGCAAAGATGATGCTGGGGCACACTGCATTCCTTTCCAAATGCTACTAAAAGTCCCAAGATTAAACATCACCAGAGAGCTGTGCAGCCACAACCTTAGGGCCCCAGGTGTTGCTCAGGGCCCAGGGGAGACAGCAGGTGGGTATTTCATCCCTGCTGCTGCTTTGGGGTGAGGTTGCTTGGTGCTGCTGGGGATTGACTCCTCTGCTGGTCCCAGGAGCCTCAGATAGAGCCAAAATCCTACTGCAAACTTGAATGCAAGTGTAAGAATATGCGGAAAAAAAAAAACTCATTTTCTCCTACTATACTCTCACTACACAGAAGACTTCTGTGACCCCATATGCGTGTAGCTTTTCCAATTCAATTCAATTCTGACACTATTTACCTGGAGATAGCATCAGATCCCTCAGGTTGAGGGCTCAGTCCCACAGGAAACCCCTCCATTTCAGATGCTAGTTTTAAGCACAGGTTGTGGCCTGTGCTTCTGACTGACCTGCTATAAATCAGGGTTCCCATGCCCCCCCGCCCCAGCTTAATTAATTTGCTAGTGTGGCTCCCAGAACTCAGGAAAATATATATTTACATATACTGGTTTATCATAAAGGATACTATAGGCCAGGTGTGGTGGCTCACACTTATAATCCCAGCACTTTGGGAGGCCGGGGCAGGTGGATCACCTGAGTTCAGGAGTTTGAGACCAGCCTGGCCCACATGGTGAAACCCCATCTCTACTAAAAATACAAAACTTAGTTGGGTATGATGGTGGGCACCTGTAATCCCAGCTACCTGGGAGGCTGAGGCAGGAGAATTGCTTGAACCCGGGAGGAGAAGGTTGCAGTGAGCAGAGATTGTGCCACTGCACTCCAGCCTGGGTGACAGAGCAAGACTCATCTAAAAAAAAAAAATCATATATATATATAATCTCATTAGCACACAGGATTTTAGGAGCAATATGCCAGGAAATGGGGGACAAGATTAAATATGTATTTTGTAATATCAGAGCAACCGATGGGTACACGCTGTCCCAAAGAGCCAGGCTGCCTTTAGCTATAATGCTGAGGCCTCCATTAAGAAAGCTTCTTTGGCCTGGCACAGTGGATCCTGCCTGTAATCTCAACACCGGGAGGCCAAGGCAGAAGGATCACTTGAGGCCAGGAGTTCTCAACACAGTGAGACCTGTTTCTCTAAAATATTTAAAAATTAGTCAGGCATGGTAGCACATGCCTGTAGTCCCAGCTACATAGGAGGCTGAGGCGGGAGGATCCCTTGAGTCCAGGAGGTCGAGGCTGCAGTGAGCTATGCTTGTGCTACTGCACTCCAGCCTGGAGTGAATAGACCCTGGACAGAGTGAGACGCTGTCACAAACAAACAAACAAAAACAAAAAGAAAACTTCTTGGCTCTGTGACTTGATGCCAGACATATCTTCAAGAGATCTGCCTCTTCTATTTCCAAATACCACCCTTTCACCTTGACCACAGTAATTCTGCTTTTTCCCCTAGTCAAACTTTCCCACTTTGGTGAATGGACGTGGCATACTCAGCTCTGGGAATTTGCTGCATTTTGTTAAATAAAAGTGTGCTTTGTAGTCGGCAGAATTGTTGGTTCATGTGTCGGTCTAAGTTACTGACTTCAAAAGATATACAGAACTGTAATAATAGCATTAGAATTTTCTTAAATATTAAGGACAAGATTGTATAAATGACTTGGACATGATGTACATTAAATTGGAAGTTAGCTTTTTATCAGGAATGGAGAGAAAGACATGGTAGATGAGACACAGAAGTAGAGAAGCAGAACATAATAACAAAGATTTTCAGCCTTTGGTCTTTGGATTTTAGACATTAAATTATATAAAAGTAAGCATAGTTTAAAAGTATATTAAAATGTTACTTTTGTAACTTACCATTCTTGATGTGTTTAACGATTAGCCTGAATACCAAGGCTGTTTATGTGGGGACATAGGCATAAAATGAATAAGGTAATTTTTACTTATAGAGAGATTGTTGCAAAATAACACAACATGGGCTAAATTAGTGAATATAGGATGAGAGCAAAATAATGCAAAGCAATACCCATTATCAATCCAGTACTTGCATGCTCATTATTATGTCTTGGAATCAGTTAAGAGAACAGTATTTTCACAGCTTTAAGATAAGAATGAAAAACATTAAATCCATCGTATAAGTAGCCGGACACAGAGTACAGAGTTCCAAAGCTATTCACATTGGGCCTGGGAAGTGCCCATCAATGGTGAGCTGGTATTCTCCGTTTTTTAGCATACTAAACTAGTTAAGAGCAAAGATTTTAACCTGAGAGAGACCTAGGTTTGTGTTCTGGTTCTGACAGTTCGTAGATGGGTGATCTTAGGCAAGTTGCTTAACTTTTGTGTACTTATGTGATTTTCGTCACCTGCAAAATGGGAACTATAATACCTTCGTTCCTGTTAATAGTCAAAATATTTAATGCCTGGTACATCTTGAGCACCAACCAATCAGAATGGACTCTGGTATTGCCTCAATGTTGGGAGCACCTGCTGTGCCCAGTGTTAACCCTTTCGTTTCAGAATTTGAGGACAAGGTTGAGGGGTCCCCAGGAGAAGAGTTGAGCCACTGGAGATATAGGGTGTGGTGTGGAGGATACTTGGGGAACTCAGGGCACTGAGTTCTTCACTGACCACTATGGAAGTATTTCAGTACTTTACCAACCATTTTAACCATATGGCTGATGTAACTATAAATAAAATATAGTTGTTGTGAGAATTAAATGATACATGTAAAGCACTTAGTTCATACCACCAAGCTTAACAAATGGTAGCTATATAATAGTTAATAGTGTCATAATAGGAATAAAATAATGCCCTCATTGGGATTAGAGAGGATTAAATAAGATAATGTGTTATGTATTTAGTTCAAGGCTTGGCTCCTAGTGAGTCCTCAACAAATAGTAGGCATTATTATTATTGATTCTATTGGTGTTGTTTAATGCCTGGTATGTGGATTAAATTGTATACAGTGGATTACAAGGCCAATCAGGGCCAAGAAAATGTGGATATATAGCTACTAAATAATTGCTAAACTCATGCTGTGAGATTAAATAAGATCATGGAAAATCATATAAAAAAACAGTGTATAGTTTTAAGAAAAACAAAGAGTAATTCCTACAAAACAATAATCTGGGAATACATCTTGTTTGTCATATAGTGAAAAATAAAATTAAATTAATAAGCATAACTGGATCTAACAAATTATTGGCTACAAATCCAGAAAAGGCACAATATAAAGGAACTGACAATAAAATAAAGTCAATTTTAGCATTCTTGAAGCAACTTGAATCTTGATTATTACTGATAATTTAAAATTTAATGATACATTTTCACATCTCTGGGACTTTAGAGATAAAATACTTTTTTTTTTTTTGAGATAGGGTCTTGCTCTAACACCCAGATTAGAGTGCAGTGGTGCAATCTTGGCTCACTGAAGCCTCAACCTCCCAGGCTCAAACGATCCTGCCACTTCCACCTCCTGAGTAGCTGGGACTACAGGTATGCACCACCACACCCAGCTAATTTTTAAAAAATAGATAAATAATATTTTTGACCAAATTAACAAGCAGGTAATAATTTTTCCTTATTAAAATATATCAGCTCAAATCTTGAGTCTTCAGAAAGCTTTGTTAAACTATACAATTTAATCCTTCCTCAGAAGGGTATACAATCCAAAATGAAGTGACTGTTTTAAAATCATCTGCTTACTCTTTTTTTAAAGTAAACATTCAAAACAGGATAATTTAATAGATTTGGGGTTTATGGGTTTTGAGCCTCTATTGTTTCTTGGCCCTCAAATCAATTATTACCAAACTGCTAATTTTACCACGATCTTAAAGTCTCCAGTGAACATTTAGTGGTCTAGTGGTTTGGAAAATGTGGTTGAGATGAAGTGAAACTCTATTGAACTTACCTTCAACTGAAATTAATATTTTCTTCTTAGGAGCTTTATTTCAGGCATGATAGTAAAGGTCAACAGATGATTTTTTTAAATTCATAAGGTAATAATCCTCACCATCATTACGAGGGAAGTGTGTCTGAGGGAATCGACCACCGAAAGCAGCGCAGAGCCAGAAGTGAGGGTCTCACTTTTTTATTCAAAGATATTTTTCCACATTTGAATGGTAAACTCAAAGCTAATTTGCATTACTGATTAATCAATATTGTACCACAAGTTCTTTTATAGCCTCAAAAGGATTTTTTCCACTCAAGTAAGCCTGAGAGAACAAAGGTTGCTATTCATATAAACTCTGTTTGAACAGATTTTTAAAAAAACATTGTGCTTACAGTAATCAGATTGCACACCAGTATTAAACATACAGTGTGCATATATAATTTTCTGGCTTCTGTTGATCCATCAGCTTTCTAAAGGCTCAGTCTATCTGAATGATGAAATAAAGACAATTGCTTGCAGAGGAGGGAAACTGAAACCAATTGGGGATAAAGATAATAAAGATAGGTAAGAGCAAGATATTGAAGATCTACTGTCATCCACAGAGATAATATTTTGTTGGAGAGAGAACTATAAAGAAGTAACAGACTTTGAGACTCCCCTCACTGTATATTCACAAAAGATGTCTTTCATTCCACAAGCATTTTCTTTGAATACCATATAGAGGCCTCATTTATTAATAACTAAATTTGTTATGAACCAAACTTCTGTGTTAGTTACAAGAATGTACACTGTTTAATAGTGTGATTAGAGTCACATTTAAACTGCAGGTTTTTTTCATTTTTTTATTTTTTATTTTTTGTAGAGACGGGGTCTTGCTATGTTGCCCAGGCTGGTCCCAAACTCCTGGTCTCAAGCCATCCTCCCACCTCGGCCTTCCATTGTGCTGGGATTACAGGTATAAGCCACACTATGCCTAGCCAAAACTGCAGCTTTCAATAAGTAGCCAAATCTAACAAGTATACTTTTATTCTCAGTCTAACATTTAATCAACAGAAAATTGAGTCAGGTGAGGAAAAAGGAGTTAAAGAATAGGCTGTACTGTATATGCTTACCTCTGATATAGAGGACAGTCTCAATCATTATTATTAAATGAAATATTCATATACAAATTAATACCACTGCATCTGAGTTATGTTAAAATAGATGCTCAATAACAGCAAATGCCTCACTTTGAAGAATGCACGTACTTCCTGTCATTTTCCCAGGTTGGATTCAGTGGTCCATCTCCCTGGGCTCTAACCCAAGGGTCAGGGAGATGCT
This sequence comes from Pan paniscus, assembly GCF_029289425.2. NCBI lineage: Eukaryota > Metazoa > Chordata > Mammalia > Primates > Hominidae > Pan > Pan paniscus. The sequence goes on from NC_085926.1 coordinate 180,649,805, forward strand.
AGGAACTGGGATAGTGGGAAAGGGCAGAGGGGGCAAGAGGAGGAAGGAAATCCAGGAAGATAAGACTTTTGGATGTCAACTGGAGACAAATTCAAACATCTTTGGGGATTAGAATCGGAGCGCTCATTCTAGGGAAGCTGGTGGGGACAATACCAATGCTACAAACCAAGTATTTTATCAGAGTTTTAACAGCAACTTGATAAAAGACAACAGATGGAGCTAAAAATAAAAATGGTGGATGCAACCTAAAAACTGGCATCTCTCTCAACAGACTATTGAATTCATTCACACAGGAGAAAAGTTGAATTCTCTTGTCTGACATATCAAAGCCCAATAAAGCAAAAACAAAATGTCATTCAGAATTCTAACGCAACCTTGTGGAATTCTCACACTCAACGAAGTTACCATTAATTATTAATACTTAGTGGAACTAAAATTAGAATTCACATGTATTATTATATTACTCAAGGTTAAGTGATATTTACATCTTTTTGTACAGGTACATACATAAAAACAACATACATGAAATGATACAGAGGAAGACATGTACATATGTTTGTAAGTTTGAAAAACTGTTTACCTTTCCTATTATGATTGAAGGCTTTTTTCCCTCCTTTTTCCACAGTGATGGGGGAAAGTCAGAGTGATGCATCTGACAGTACAGTGATCTCCTCTCCTTTACAATGATGATACTGATCCACCATCATATGACTGAATTGACTTTCTGGTCGTGCTATTGATTCCACTGAGTTACGTGCTCCCTGTTTTTGCCTTTTGGGGCTGGAAATGCAAGCCATGGTAAGGGGGCAGAGATTTTCCTCTCTGTAAAGCAAATGACCACTTCTAGGGGTTGAGCTACAATATTTTACCTCTTAATAACTGTGGATAAAAATCAAGCAAGCTAAGTAACAAAGCCACATCCCCTCCCCCATCTTCCCCTCTCTGCACAAGCATACAGATACATAAATGCATGCACACACACACATTGACAACATCACTCCTGCTTTGTATAGATGAGATGCAATCTTCTGCAGACAGGCTGCTTCTTCATGCAAGGTCACTGGGTGTGTATATGCTGATTAGCAAGAAGTATTGCTCCATCCAATAAAGTTATTATGTCTCTGTTGAATGATTAAGGACCTGGTCAGTGAACAAGAAAGTCTTAAATGGGAGCTGACAAAACCAACAATTTCTAAACTTTATCTTTTACTCCATGTATCTGTAATTTCCAACACAGGTATGGTCGGTACCTTTCTGAATACTCTCACCTACAATATTTTTATTATACTCAAGATGGTAGACATAAAATTGTGTTGCTGTTAATAACCTAATTCTGAAGCAGTGTCCCAGGTCTTAAACTATGAACTCCTTGAAGGCAAGGCCTATGGGACTCTTCGCCCAGGCACCTAGGACAATGGCTAGTGTTTGCTACGTGCTTAGCAAACATTTGTGGAATAACTGAATGGTGGCAGAAAAGGTGATGGTGGAGAGAGAGGTCCAGAGGTTAGTATCTGAACACCAGAATAGGAAAGTGCTTAGTATGATTTTATGAATGGGCCACATAAAACTGTCAGCAATTGATTGTAATGACACATTCATGTTGTATTTCACTAGGAATTATCTACAGGAAACCAATTTACCTCACCAGAATAGCAACACTGAATAGTCTGCGAAGTCTCTGACTGAATCAGTATCGTATAGGAAAACACCTCTTACTTCATTTGGTCTTTTCAACTAGTAAGTCATCTTCTTTTACCCTTTTTTACTCATAAAAGTCCATTTTATCATTGATGTCTAGAAAATTCCCTGATTTCTTCACTGATCACTTAAAATCTAGTTTGGTTTTTTGGTTTTTTGTTTTTTGGTTTTTTTTTTTTTGAGATGCAGTCTCACTCTGTCACTCAGGCTGGAATGCAGTAGTAAGATTTGGCTCACTGCAACCTCTGCCTCCCGGGTTCAAGCGATTCTCCTGCCTCAGCCTCCTGAGTAGCTGGGATTACAGGCACCCGCCACCATGTCCGGCTAATTTTTGTATTTTTAGTAGAGACAGGGTTTCACCATGTTGGCCAGGCTGGTCTTGAACTCCTGACCTCAAGTGATCTGCCTGCTGTGGCCTCCCGAAGTGCTGAGCCACCACACCTAGCCATAAAATTTCCTTACTCTTTATAGAACAGCTGGTCACACAAACGAACACTTGAGCTCTTGATGAATTCCACAAACTGAGTCCTTGCCCTCCAGAACAGTCTCATGGGGAAGACAGACATTAAAGAGTTTACAGCAAACAATTATATGATGACCAGTGTGCAAAGTACTTGGAGAGATACTGGATACTGTGGGAATGCTAATCTCTTGAACAACTAGCCACTTTCTTCCTGCCTCCCATACAGCAGTCTCTTTGAATCAGTATTTCCCAGTTCTCCACTTCCAACCCATGCTACTTCTTGCAACCTGAAAGAACGGTGCTTGTTTTCTCTTGGATTCAGCATATTTCCCTCTCTCTTACATTTTTTCCCCCCTTTTCACACCCTGCCTTACCTGGCTTCAGCCTTTACTCATCATTTTGTTTCTTTCCTGTCAATCTCCTACTCATACAAATTACATGTACAGTCATTGTAAAATAGTGAAAATATACATGTAATTATGGTGGAGGTAAGGAAATTGAATAATCTTCAGATTAGATTATTTGAAGCTCATTACCTCATTTTAAAATTAGTCTTTGTGGCATAATCATGAATAATTATGTCTTACATTTTCCTTTATTTCTCCTATTCAAAAAATATTGAAGGTGTCTTAAAAATATATATACAATATAATAAGATATAAAGGAAGTGAAGTAACCAACCAAAAAGAAATTAAGAATAGACAAAATAAGAAGTTGGGGTAAAAGTAATTCACAAAATATACACCATAGGGTCTGGGCACTGGCTAAAAGTAAGCCTCTGAATTTTTGAACAACCACCACAACAACGAAAGGAAGCACATTCAATTATATAATTCAAAATGCCCACAAGATTATAAAACTAGTTGCTCAAGAAAAGCAGTTGGCCAGGAGCAGTGACTCACGCCTGTCATCCTAGCACTTTGGGAGGCCAAGGCGGGTAGATTGCTTGAGCTCAGGAGTTCGAGACTAGCCTGGGAAATATGGTGAAATCCCATTTCTACAAGAAATACAAAAATTAGCTGGGTGTGGTGGCTCATGCCTGTAGTCCCAGCTACTTGGGGGGCTGAGGCAGGAGAATAGCTTGAACCCGGGAGGTGGAGGTTGCAGTGAGACAAGATTGCATCACTGCACTCCAGTGAAACCCTGTCTCCAAAAAAAAAAAAAAAAAAGAAAGAAAAAAAAGCAGTTATTTGTGGTACTAAATTTCTGCAGGCTCTTGTTAAGAGAACACAATGTGATAAGTTAGCGCGTTCTCAGATGCATCTCCACGGTAAAAACAGTCAGTCAGGGGTTTCTGAGGCTGCGTCTCCTGCCGTCCCTAGACTTAGGGTATTTGTGTGATCCTAAACAGCAGTTTGGTAAAAGTAATCATAGGAGGAATCAAAAGAAGACTATCCAAAAAAAAAAAGAGACTTCTCACAATTTTTTTTAATTTAAAGATAAAAATTAGAACACCCAAATACAGTGCAGATTTCAGGAAATCTTCCCTAAGTGTTACTTCTCGCGACTCAGCATTTCTGAAAATATCCAAAAAGCAGAGTCGTGTCAACGATTTAGAGCATATTCATTTGCATTAGCAGTCATGGGAACTAGGAATGGGGTTAATGCTGTGTTATAAAAATTAAGGAAACAGAGGAAATATTTGTGGGGTAAGCCAAGATTTTCCTTAGACAGCAATTTTGGATCTATTCCAATAGAAATATGAGGGCAATGTGACTCCAGAGGTTTTTGCCGTTGAACACAACTTGTGAATGCTTTAGCCCAGAAAATCTATGAAGCAGCTGTTAGCAAATACCTACCCAATGCAGTCATTTTAATCAGAAAAAAAAACTCATAAAATATCTAACCTCAAAAAATGAAACTTGTGACATCTACAAGGTAAACTATTGTAAAACTCACGCCTCCTAGACAGTAAGCAATTTGATCTACGGTGCAGCACAGATAGCCCAAAAGTTGGTTAAGCGCCGCAGACTGTCTCAACGATAACAGTTTTAACAATTTTAGTTCTGCTGCAGCTGATCTGAGGCCACCAATATTTCTGTCAGTAATTCAATCAGAAGCCACTTGGCTATTTAACTTCCTTCCCTCCTTAACCCAAAAACATATACAACAAAGTTCATTCATTTTTTCCCCATTCTGTCTTTCATAAGAGAGGTGATAGAACCCCACGTCCAGTTCATCCAAAGATAGTATCAAGTTATTGAAAGGCAACTTAAAAATAAGGAAGAAGGAAGGTACAGAACATATTTATGTTTTGTGTACTTTCTCACCTTTCAAAAAAGTGATCATTTTTGTGAGTTCTAATTCTCACATTGGCTTTGAGTATCAGTTCTGTGTAAGCATAAGTAGCCAAAAAATAAAGATGAATTCATATAATTGCCCACAATAGATATATTTGAGGAATTTTCAAGAAAAGATGCAAATATGCAATGAGAAGTTGTTTCTGATGAAATTCTTCACAAGGTGATAAAATATATAATCCTATTCAGTACAGAAAAGTTTGCTTGAAGTCTGTTCTTTCTTCGCCTAAGGTCTGGTCTGGAAATCCTGAAATGATAATCAGAAGGAAAATGCTTTTTAAATGGAATAATTTGTAACCTAGTACTAGATTGATGATTTTGAGGAAGTGAAAAGTTGTCCTTTTTTTTTTTTTTTTGAGACAGAGTCTCACTTTGTTGCCCAGTCTAGAATGCAGCTGTGTGATCCTGGCTCACTGCAAGCTCTGCCTCCCGGGTTCACACCATTCTCCTGCCTCAGCCTCCTGAGTAGCTGGGACTACAGGTGCCTGCCACCACGCCCGGCTAATTTTTTTTATATTTTTAGTAAAGACGGGGTTTCACCATGTTAGCCAGGATGGTCTCGATCTCCTGACCTCGTGATCCATCTGCCTCAGCCTCCCAAAGTGCTGGGATTACAGGCGCGAGCCACTGCGCCCAGCCAAAAGTTGTCCTTTTAAAAAATGAGATAGAGCAGATTCTGATGCCCATCTGATAGCTCCATCACTATAGAAATATTTAGGGCAACAGATTGGCGAGGCTGTGTCCTTCAAGCAGAATGACCCTTGAAGAGTTCTGAAAGGCACACAACAGGAAGTGCCCTGGATCTAAAGATGGTGACCACTGGTCTCACTGCATAGTTTGGGATCTACTAAAGTTATTCAGTGTGCTTGGCTCTATATCACTTTGATGTTTTTCTCCATATCTACTCGGTCGTTGGCTTTCTTAGTTCATTTTACATTTACTGAGTACTCCTTAGATGCTGTGGGTACCAGAATGAATGAGCCACAAATGTCGATCTTAACAAGATCATAGTCTGTGCTTCCTATTGGTGGTCCAAGATGTTCTCATCAAGAAAAACAGCCCTCTTTGTTTTGTCTGTGTTATAGCTGAGAATGCTGTACTGAACTAGGAGATGTTTTTCTCTTGGGAATGATCATGTCTCACAGTATAACTAGCACAGAATTACATTAACAAGTTTACTCAACAATAAGAACCATATTTACCATTTATTCAGTGGTTGTTATGAGATGCTGGTAAACTTACTCTCTCGGAGTTTCTGTTACTTCACTTGGTACAGCTTAACTTTCCAGCTTCCCTGCATCACAGCACAGCTTCCTGTAACAGTTTGTTACTTCTGGTTCTTTGCCAGTCCAGCACTTTTCAACTTAATGTTTCACTCTTGCAATAACTTCCTATCTGACCTTTCTTCTCTCTCCAACCTATCACATATAGTGTCTATGGACTAGTACTCTGATTTCATCCTGCCATTAACCTGATCAGAAAATTCCAGAGATTGCCCATTTCCTGTAAACTCTTATGACTAGACAGAAACTCACCCCACACTATGCCTCCCCTTACTTACCCAATCTCACCTCTTATTACACCAAGTTAGTTGTACCTCAAACATCTTGAGCTTTCTTGACTCTGTATTTGCTCCTGCATTTCTTCCTGTTGGAAAGTCTTTCCCTCCTACCTTCAGCCTCCCACTTCAAGTTCAGCTTAAATTCAGCTCCTTTCTTCTGAAGCCTTCCCCAACTGCTATTGCTCACATCAATTTTCTGAAATGAGTGTCTACTGTCAGTATAGTTCTTTAGGACTTAATCCCATACTGACTTGGATTGTTATTTAACTGATTCTCCTCTGCAACTTCTTTTTCTAACTAGATTTTAAACTACCCAGAGAAAAGAGGCTCACCTTAAAAGTTGCCTTTGTGTCTCCTCCTAGTTTTAGGCAGTTGTTATGCATACATTTGATGTTCAACACATGTAAGAAATAAGTGTGGATTGAATGAATTACCACTGGCTCCAAGCATTTTTTTTTCCCTTTCCTTTATAGCTGGTGCCTGCCTTCTTAAGTCCTTAAGTTCTGTATTTAGCCATCTCAATGTTTTTCAAACCTTTCTAACCATAACCAATAGGAGGAAATTGCTTTTATATTGTGACCTGATGTACATGTGTATGAAAAATTCACAAAACAATATGTGTAAGTACTTACTCTGTGTCATGTATTCTGCTGTTTTCTATTCTATTTTTTAAAATACAGATCATGACACACTAAACTGATTTCACCACCAAGTGGTTATAATTACAGTATTGTTGGGGCTCAGAAATCAATATCCCAAATATAGTGTTTTGACATGCTGAACTGAAGAAGCCGCAAAATCTCTCTGGCCTCCCCTCTTTGCTCCACCATCTCTCCCAAAGCACACGATGAAGTTGAAGTTCCTTTATCTGCCCAAGATCTAGACCCATCAAAAGGAATAATTGTTTTTCCTTCCCTTCCTGTAAGACCAAGAATGTAACCACACCTAATAGACCCTTTGACAAAATAACATACAAGTTAATTAATCTCTGTTCCCTGATCCATTCATCTTCCCTAGTAACTTCCTCAACAGAATTCCTCTTCTCCCCACTCCCATAACCTGTTCTGCCAGGATGGTATATTAGCTTGTCAACCACTTAGGGGGTTGGCAATCACTCTATGATTCTCCCCATGTGCACACTGTGTGCACATTAAATTTATATGCCTTTTCTCTAATCTGCCTTTTGCAAGTTGATTTTTCTTCAAATCTTCAGAGGGCCAAGGGGAGAGCTTTCCCTTGACCCCTGCAGTATAAAAACGCTCTCCTATCTTATGCTCCTTGTATGAACATGAGGTGTATAGTACTGCTCTTAAAAAAATGCTTAAAATGGCCGGGCACGGTGGCTAACGCCTGTAATCCCAGCACTGTGGGAGGCCGTGGCAGGTGGATCACGAGGCCAAGAGATCAAGACCATTCTGGACAACATGCTGAAACCCCGTCTCTACTAAAAATACAAAAATTAGCTGGGCATGGTGGCGCACCTGCAGTCCCAGCTACTCGGCTACTCGGGAGGCTGAGGCAGAAGAATCGCTTGAACCCAGGAGACGAAGGGTGCAGTGAGCCGAGATCAGGCCACTCCACTCCAGCCTGCCGACAGAGCGAGACTCCGTCTCCAAAAAAAAAAAAAAAAAAAAAAAAAAAAAAAAAAAAAAAAAAAAAACAGGCTTAAAACACTACCTGGGCTGCTCATTCTGTTCCTGACAGTTTGAGCTTCAATTTGATCTTTACATAGTTACCCTGAGATTACTTCTTACCATATTCCACCAGAGCACTAGGAATCAAGCCCTTCCTTCTCCCAACTTCTTCCTTTTGAAATTTGGGGCACAATTAAATAATGATACACAAAGTGTTCTCCAGATCGCTATTTCTTATGTTATCTTGAAAAATTTTAGCGGCATATAAATAAAAATTTCCAGGCCTAATTTGTAATCAAACCATTTGCAGATGAATAAAAGTAGGCATGGCCATATTTTTATTTCTGGACGTAGCTTAAGAACATGAGCACTATTGCCTGACAATCCAGAATCTGAATCCTAGCTTTGCCAAATTAGTGTGAGCCTCCATTTCTGCATCTATACAAAATGGGAATAATACCTACTTCAAGGGATTGATTGGAGTTAAATTACAGCATACAAGTAAAGAACTTGATACAGGACCTGGGTGCTCCATGAATGGACACAGTTTGGAGTTAAATTACAGCATACAAGTAAAGAACTTGATACAGGACCTGGGTGCTCCATGAATGGACACAGTTTGGAGTTAAATTACAGCATACAAGTAAAGAACTTGATACAGGACCTGGGTGCTCCATGAATGGCAGTAAGGTTTTGTCACTAAATATATCTCAAAACTTCCTTTTAGGGTCATAAAGTAAGGTTTAGCCACAAGAATAAAAGTAAGATGACTTTTCAAATATCTAGCTATTTTTTGAAGTTGGATGATTTATAATATAAAATTCCATGTTGGTTTTACAGATCATAAATATCCCCAAAGAAAGATTCTATTTGTGGTGCTGGATAAGCATTATATAGTAAGAAATGTCTACTGAAACTAGAAGATTGAGGATACATATTCAACGACCTGCCTAGTCATGCTAATCTCATTTAGATTTGTTCTTGCTTAATTTTTTTTTTTTTTTTTTTGAGACGGAGTCTCCCTCTGCCGCCCAGGCTGGAGTGCAGTGGCGCCATCTCGGCTCACTGCAAGCTCTGCCTCCCGGGTTCACGTCATTCTCCTGCCTCAGCCTCCCGAGTAGCTGGGACTACAGGCGACCGCCACCACGCTCGGCTAATTTTTTGTATTTTTTAGTAGAGATGGGGTTTCACCATGTTAGCCAGGACGGTCTCGATCTCCTGACCTCGTGATCCACCCGCCTCGGCCTCCCAAAGTGCTGGGATTACATGGGATTACAGGCGTGAGCCACCGCGCCCGGCCGCTTAATTTTTTTTTTTTTAACCACAAACGTCTGTCGGTGAAGTGTGCTTTAATTCAGCAAAAATACAGCATTCAATACATATACATAACACAATATGTATACGGGGCTGCTTTTAAACAACGCCAAACCTTTAAGTCAAAGCCTTGTTCCAGTTGCTTGTATATTCCTTCTGAGCTTGTCATCCACACACTTTTTTAACCTAGGTCAAGTTACTGCTACGGGTGTTTTTGATTGCAGACGTTTGGCAGTTAACAGTAAAGAACTACCTTTTTATACAAATTATCTTCCCCTGAACCTGTCCAATTTAGCACACGGCAAGACAGAATATCTCATCCATTCTCCTAGAAACACGGGTCCAGGCTGTACCAGGCTCAGGGGACTTGCAACGCTTTCCAGTCACTTAATGGGTGTGATCAAGATTTCCCTAGCCCCGTCTCAGCCATTTGCTAAAGAAGAGGCCTGACTTGTGTTGAGACGAAAGCTCTGACAACTTGATGGAACCCAAACTGGGACCTCTGGGGGGATTAACTTTCAGTCACACACGTTCAGGACTGTGCGTACGCATGTCGGGAGACGCGTGAACCAAAGAAGCCACAGAGCCCGAAAAAGACCTGCAACAGGAGGTAGAGACCGAGGAATCTGCCCCAAGCTGCAGACTCCGGAGATGGCCAGACCCACAGACACGACTTAATCCCACTCTCAGAACGGGGAGGAGGGTGGCAGTGGACAGAAACAGCGTTCGAGAACCCGGCACCTTTCCACGCTCGCTTCTTCCCGGACCCACAACACAGAAACCCCCCAACTCGGAACGGCGGCGGGGCGCGCCAGACCCCCCCCCCCCGGTCCGCGCACCCCCTTTCGTCACGTCCGGGGGCGGGCCGGGGCGCCGGGGGCGGTCCCGGGTGGAGCCGGGGGGCCGGGCGGGGCGGGGCGGGGCGGGGCGGGGGTGGGGTTGCGGGGGTGCTTTGGGTGACAACGGTCAATAATGAAGGTGGCTGCGGCGCGGCGGCAGGCTCAGCTGCGCCGGGCGGGGGCGGCGCCGGGGCCGCGCCTGTAGGACTCGGGGCCGACGCCGCGGGATGGGGACGCGGCGCGGGGAGTGAGGCAGTGGCGGCGGCGGCGGTAAGCGGAACTTCGGCCCGAGGGGCTCGCCCGCTCCCGCCTCTGTCTTGTCGGCCTCCACCTGCAGCCCCGCGGCCCCCGCGCCCCGCGGGACCCGGACGGCGACGACGGGGGAATGTGGCGCTGGATCCGGCAGCAGCTGGTAGGTGCCCCCGCCCCTCCACCTCCATTCGTCCGCCCCCGCGCGGCCTCTCGGCCCGGGGTGGCGGGGAAAGGCCGGCGGCGCGGAGCCGGGAGGCCAGGGCGTGGGCGCCCGGCTAGGCCGCAGCGGAGACGGGCGCGGGGCCCAGAGCCGGAGAAGCCCCGTGCGGCTCCCGGGCTCGTCTGGCCTCCAAGCCCGGGCCGCCGAGGCTGGCGCCGAGCGGCCGGAGGCGGCCGCTTCTAGCCGGCGCTTCTCCGTTACTTCCTCCCCCTTGCCGCTCCGGGGCTGCTGTGGCCAGAGGCGGGAGTCCCGAGCGGGGTGGCGGTGTCCCCAGAGGAAACAGGGCGAGGGAGCTGAGCGAGAGTAGGTCTTGGGGAGATGAGAGAGGCGTGCTCTTCCTGCCTCGAACAATTTGGGACGTGTTTGGGTGAAGGGGGAGCGAAGAACCTGTCTTCTGCCCCCACTCGTCACGGACTTCTGGAAGCGTGTCACGATTCAGAGCTGTGTTGATTCCCGAGGAGGAGGCTGTCGTAGGTAGTCTAGCCCCCTCAGCGAGAGACGTTTCTCCCCAGGACCTGGAAAGGGGAAAGACTGTGCCAGCTCCCGGTCTAGCTTCGGAAACGATACGTATTGTACGATAGTTACGAACGATACGTACTGTCGTTTCCTTCCTACCTCGTCCTCACCCCACCCCGAGTGAAACTTTTCGAGTGTGAACCTTACTTTTTTCCCGTTCTCCTCAAGGCAGTTTGAACGAGACAGGTTTGGAAGGAAGAGTTAACTCTCCAGTATTATTGGAACATCTGGACACCACCAACAAAAAATCTTAGAAAAGGGTCATTTAAGGCCTATAAAAAGTGCCACCTTTCCCAGAATTAATTCAGACAGAAAAATCTTATCTGCCTCCTGGCAGCTACAGCGCAGAAAGTACAGCACTAAGGCAGCTGTGACAATTAGGACAGAAATTGCCCCTGGCTGAAGAAGCCTAACCTTATCTGTGTGATGAGGCCGGTTACTATTTAATTTCTAAATCGCATTAACTTAATGCTTCTACAAGTTGGCGTTTTCATTTACTAATTCTAAAGGCAGTGGTAAAATTTAGTGAAACAGGAACTATTTTTGTGGGATGAAAGCACTGATAACTCTTTTTCCCTTCTGCTCTAGAAAAGCATTTTAACGTTAAGACCAAGAAGTGTGGTGTTTCAGAGCCAGCCTTCTGTTACTTCGTTTTGCAGCGGGCATCATTCTCAAAAAAAAAAAAAAAATTTTTTTTTATAAATAAGAACTGCCTACCACTCCCTCCTACAAATGTTGGGTCTCTATTTTTAGCATTGTAAATTCAGATATCCCAGATATATGCTTTATTAGGAAACCAAGCTAATGATGTCATTATAATACCATCTTGTTGTAATACTTTGGCTTTGTTGCAGTAAGCTGTAGCACAGTAATTTTACTCAGAAAGTTAATTATTACAGATTTGATCTTATGCTTTTGATTTGCCAAATCTTCGTGTATAGAGGGCTGATTTACCTGATGGTGTTTTTGTGTGGTAGGAAGATCATTTTAAAGTGGTTCTCTTGAAGCTTTTTTTAAAATATATTGAGACATCCTTTCTCACTGTTAGGTATTTTTTAGCCAGAATAAAATCCAATCCTGGTTGTATAACCACGCTCATCTTCAAGACAGAAAATCTGGTAATGTTTTTTAAAATGGCTTCAAATGAACCCAGCTAAAAGGAAGGGCCGGAAGTTGTGTGTGGTTATTTTACAAGGCAGCCGTCTTAACAGGGATGGTTAACGAGTTGAACAAGTTGCTGTGCATAAAAAATGCTATCTCTGACATTTAGTTGCTCACCTCACTGGTTTTAAGTTATCAGATCCTCTAAGTATGTAATCATACTTGGGCCAATGTAGGACTTTGTGTCTCTGGTTAAGTTTGTATGATCACATAAATTAAACATCAAGGACCCTGGATACAGAGTAATGAAAGTATATTTTGCTATCCCAGTCATAGACAGCTATTCTAATTACTGCACCAGAAATTATTCAACTCAGGTAAAAGCTAGTTTAGATTATACTTCCAGTGGCTTAATGGATTGAATCACCACGACTTTCAGCAATGGGTTTATTTTAAAATGCAGATAACTAGGACAAATTTGGGGAAATTGACAAGCAAATCCTAAGGACAGGTTGGAGTTATAAGCATATTTAATTCGTTATATGAATCCCGATTTTCAACTAATGTCTCACAAAAAAGTCCTTTTATTACAGAAACAATGCCTATGCTCTAGTAATTTCTTTTTAATTAAAAAAAAGTGTGACTCCTTATGATGACAAAATATTTTCACTACTTGAGAAGATGGAAAAATCAGAAAGTTGACAGAAGCTTGATCTTTTCTATTGGGAAAGTAGGCTGAAAATAAAAAGATTGGAATATCCTTTTTTGTTTTTTGCTTTTTGGCACACAATGTTAAAGTTATTTGACACTAAGAATATTCTCTTATGGTGTCTTTGTGGTACAGTTAGTATTATTCAAAGTGTACTCATTTTCAGTACCATATTTTATGTATTAACTCATTAGAGATGACAATACCTTGATTATAATTATGGAAATGCCATTAGCTACTCACTGTATTCTAATATTTAGACCTGTACGGTAGCCATTAGCCACAAGTGGCCATTAAAATTAAAATTGGAGCCACATGTGGGTATTAAAATTAAAATTTGAATTCATGTGTCTATTTGCTGCCATTGGCTGCCATATTGGACAGTTCATATTTTCATTATCACAGAAAATTCTATTGGACAGCACCAATTTAGACTTTTAAATGAAAGTCTGTGTCGGTACATATTTGAATGTAATACTACATTTTTAAAGCACTTGCTGTGTGCTGGTATTAACAGATGCTGAATACCGGGGATACAAATGTTGGTCAGGGTCACACATACTCTACATAAGTAGACATTGGATACATGTTGCTGAACAAATAATTAATAGATGAGGAAAGAAAGAATGAATCTGTAGTGTTGTTTCTGTGTTTAGAGACAAAAATGACCAAATTTAAGATTGACTAGCCCAGAAAAAAGTTAGAAAATGAGTAATTACACAAAAACAGTATTACTAGGATAACTGTTTCTTAAATTGTTCCATAAATGTAATCCCTTTAGATTGTATTGGCGATGGTGGTAGGAGGCTGCTAAGATTGTCTTCTGATTAACTGAGAAAAATGAGAAGGTCTTAATCTGAACTCCCTCAACTTTCTGTTCTTCCTCACACTCACCGAACTTGCTTATATTTTATACTGGTACTTAATTCTTCCCTTCACAGTCACAAGGAAGATGCAACCCTCTTTTCCAAGATAACAATTCCACTTAAGCTTTTGATCCTTTTCTTTCATTCTGCTGTCCATACTCCATCAGTTATCATTAGTATGTTTCTTTTCTTTCTCTTTACTTTTTCTCTCAACTTGTGAACATGTTCAAGCCTCTCTGCTACTTTTTCCTGTACCTGTAACTGGCAAATTCTTTTTAATTTTCTGAAAAACAGATCTATAAAACTGTGCTGGCTGATGTATTTGGAATGTGGCTAGTTTGAGTAGAGTTATTCTTACGTATAAAATACACATTGGATTTCAAAAACAGTATTAAAAAATGTAAAACCTGGCCGGGCAAGGTGGCTCATTCCTGTAATCCCAGTACTTTGGGAGGCCGAGACAGGCAGATCACCTGAGGTCAGGAGTTCGAGACCAGCCTGGCCAACATGGTGAAACCTCATCTCTACTAAAAATCCGGAAATTTGCCTGGCGTGGTGGTGGGCACCTGTAATCCCAGCTACTCAGGAGGCTGAAGCAGCAGAATCACTTGAACCTGGGAGGCAAAGGTTGCAGTAAGCCAAGATCATGCCACTGGACTCCAGCCTGGGTGACAGAGGGAGAGTCTGTCTCAAAAAAAAAAAAAAGAAAAAAGAAAAAAGAACTCCCATTTTTTTGTTAGTTACATGTTGAGATATTATAATATTTTACATATATAGGTAAAGTAAAATAAATTTTTGGAATTTTGTTTCTTTTTACTTTTTTTTTTTAAAGTGGTTAGAAATTTTAAAGTTACCTACGTGACTTGCATCTGTTGCTCATGTTCTATTTCTATTAGTGCTGCTGTATAACATTAAAAGTGAATTCCTGTATCCTGGTAAGAATAGTGAGATCCTGTCTCTAGGAAAGAAAAAAAAATTAGCTGGGCATTGTGGTACTGACTTGTAGTCTCAGCTGCTTGGAAGGTTAGTGTGGGAAGGTCACTTGACCCAAGTAGTTTGAGGTTGCAGTGAGCCATGATCATGCCACCACACTCTAGCCTGGGTGACAGAGTGAGACCGCCTGAAAAGAATAGTGAGCTCCTGTTTTTACAGAACACATTGTGGAAGTCTAGATATCTCACTTACTAGACTAGACTGTAAATATCTTAGGATAAGAACCATATCTTACTTGTGTTTATATTCCTTACACTCAAGACAGCAGTTGGCCCATTGTAGGTATTCACCTGCCAAATGTTGGTTGAATAAATGAATGAGTATCAGATCTAATTCAGCATCAGTTTGAAAATACCTGCATTCTCTGCCTCTTTTCCAAGGAATGAATGAAGGAATAGAAAAAGGAAGCACTGGCCTAGGGTGGTATTTTTTTTGTGGATAAGTTTTAACCTCAAGAATTAATGTTTAAGAACCTAGATCTGTGAGTATGTGCTGCTTTATCTCTATTTTCAGACATATGTCCTTAGATACGCTGTTTTGCATTTGGTTAGGAAGAGGATAGAGCATTAGAGGAAACTCAGGTATTCCCAGCAACACTGAAGTAGGGACCTTGCTCCAGATCCTCTAAAGAGCCTTATGATTACCATTATTGTCATTAAATGTTTTCTAGACCTGTGCTATTCAACATGGTATCCACATATGGCTGTCGAAATGTAGGCACTTGAAGTGTGTCTACTCTGAATTGAGATGTGTGTGAATGAAATATGCAGTGGATCTTGAAGACTTAGTTTGGAAAAAGGATGTAAAATATCTCATTCATTTTCTAATTGATTTCATGTTGAAATTATATTGGGTTATATAAATATACATGTATTTGGTTAAATATTAAATGCTACTTGTTTATTTTTACCTTTTTTTAAATGTGGAAACTAAGAAAATTAACATATGTGGCTTAGGCCATATTTCTGTTCTACAGCATTGTTTTAGATTATGGTAACAATATATAATGCCTGGCATAGGCAGATTCAAGAAAGTTTTTGATTCTAAGGACTTTATGATTTTACCCAGGCTTTTTTTCTGTGAGTTTTCTATTTTCAGAGTGTTGGTCTGCATTATATCTAAGAGACTAGAAGCTGCCTGATAGACTAACTGCATCTGGTCCCTTGGAAATAATTTATCAAGTCAACATCGACTGCTGTGGGGTTCTAGATTTAGCCATGCTGTTTATTCTTCATTTTGTTTCTGCAGTTGTCTGAGTGCTGATCTTTTTTTTTTTTTTTTTTTTTTTTTGGATACAGAGTTTCGCTCTTTCGCCCAGGCGGAGTGCAGTGGCGCGATCTCAGCTCACTGCAAGTTCGCCTCCTGGGTTCCCACCATTCTCCTGCCTCAGCCTCCGGAGTAGCTGGGACTACAGGCGCCCGCCACCACGCCCAGCTAATTTTTTGTATTTTTAGTAGAGATGGGGTTTCTCCGTGTTACCAGGATGGTCTCGATCTCCTGACCTCATGATCCGCCCGCCTCGGCCTCCGGAAGTGCTGGGATTACAGGCGTCAGCCACCACGCCCGGCCCGAGTGCTGATCATTCTAAGCAAGATAATATTCATAATTAGCTTAGTTTTTACTAGAAATATGCATTTTTATTGTTTAATTTTAATTTTTTTATTCTCAAAAGGAAGTAAACGTGTATTTTTTTAAAAATATCAAAATGAAACTCAAGATTTGAGTTTATAAACATAGTTGAAAGATTTTATTCTCAGGTATTCTTTATTTTGCTTTTTTTCCTGGAGTTTCTCTGTTATAAAATTTAGTATAAGAAAAACATTCTAGGCCAGGTGTGGTGGCTCAAACCTGTAACCTCAGCACTTTGGGAGACACACAGGAGGATTGCTTTGGGCCAGGAGTTTAAGGCCAGATTGGGCAACATAGTGAGACCCTGTGTCTACAAAAATTAAAAATTAGCTGGGCATGGCGGTGCCTGCCTTTAGTCCCAGCTACTTGGGAGACTGAGGCAGGAGTATTGCTTGAACACAGGAGTTGAAGGCGGCAGTGAGCTATGATTGTGCCAGTGCATTCCAGCCTGGATGACAAGAGTAAGACCCTGTCTCTAAAAAATAAAAATTAAAAAAAAGAAAGAAACAAAAACATTATTGATTGGATATTTATATGGGAAATAGTATGAGACTTATTTTTAAGCCAATACTTCAAGTTAGAAATTATATATATAATTTTTTTTTTGAGATAAGGCCTCACTTTGTCTCCCAGGCTGTACTGCAGTGATGTGATCACAGCTCACTGCAACCCCAAACTCCTGGGCTCAAATGATCCTCCTGCCTCAGCCTCCTGAGTAGCTAAGACTTCAGGCATTTGCCACCACACCCAGCTAATTAAAAAAAAAAATTGTAGAGATGGGGATCTCACTATGTTTCCCAGGCTGGTCTCAAACTCCTGGACTCAAGCGATCCTCCTGTCTCAGCCTCCCAAAGTGCTGAGATTACAGGTGTGAGCCACTGTGCCCAGACGATGTTTGTATTTAATTTTTTGGCATATGTGGTTATAATGCATTCAGTAAACATTCACCTGTATTGTGAATGACATGCATTGAATTTCTGTTACTTCTCAGCACTTGGGAATGGCTCTGAGGGAACTGTTTGACTCTTGGGTGTGCTTAGGAGAAAACTAGAACACAAATTTTTTTGCTGACTGGCTCACTTAAAATTGTACAATTTTTAATTTTCTTATTTTCTTATCCTATACATGGTATTGGCAAATTCTTTTGATTTTTTTTTTTTTTTTTAAGACAGTCTCGCTTTGTCACCCAGGCTAGAGTGCAGTGGCGCGATCTCGGCTCACTGCAACCTCCGCCCCCCACCCCCCCCAGCCCCACCCAGATTCAGGTGATTCTCCTGCCTCAGCCTCCTGAGTAGCTGGGATTACAGGCACGTCCCACCATGCCCAACGGATTTTTTTGCATTGTTAGTAGAGACAGGGTTTCGCCATGTTGGCCAGGCCAGTCTCGAACCCCGGGCCTCAGATGATCAATCCACTTCAGCCTCCCAGAGTGCTGGGATTACAGGTGTGACCCATCCCACCAGGCCTTCCTTTGAAATTTTTAGCATGTAGTTTATCCTCCTTAACATTAAGTTATGGCTTATGCAGATAATCATACTTGTTTCTCTTTAAAACTATTAGATTGTCCAAAATTTAGATGAAATACCAAATTAAGGATATTAATTAGTTAAGCTGTGTCTGTCTCCACATTTTAATTGGAAGTGAAGTTCCCCCTCAGGAAAGGAGGAAGAATAGGATGATATGCATAGGTATCAATCATTCATTCATTCGCCTACATTTTGGAAAAGTTAGGAACAGAAACAGATGTTGTATATATGTAGCTTATTCTTACTGTGTGAAGCCGGTAAAGCTGGTACAGGTTATTTTTATTCTTTCTTTAAGCATTATATTATAGAAAATTTCAATCACCTACAAAAGTAGAGATAATGGTATAATGAGCCCCTTTATGGTATAAAGTTGGGCAAATAGTATAATTTATCCTTTACCCAACTTTTACAGTTATCGGCACATGACCAATCTTGTTTTATCTATTCCCCCCACCCACTGTCCTCACTCCCTTTAGTGATTTTGAAGCAAATCCCAGACATTATATAATTTTACCCATAAATATTGCTGTATTTATCTCCAAAATCGCTTCTTCCTTTCCTTCCATTCTCAAATTCTTATTTTTACAAGTGTAGAAATTTTATTTTATGTCAGTTACATCAGTGATTATTAATATAAGTTAATGTAAAACTCTCCCCTTAACTCTTGATTTAATTCAGTTATATTAATAATAAAAGGTACATGCATAATATGTATTGCTAATAAATTTACTAAGAATCTGTCAAATTCTAAGCAGGAGATGTAGTTCTTTAAAAGTCAACTGCTCTTTTTCTATGGATACCTCTGTGGGGAGAAGAAATCAAAGAAAGACACATGAATCAAAAAATGCTTTGCTTCAAAACATCATGTTGTGCACCATAAATATACAGAATTTTTGTCAATTTTTTAAAAAATGCATTTTAAAAAGTGTTTTACTTATAACATGAATACATTTAAGTGTTTGGGGAGCAAATCATATCTCCCTTTTTGTTGTTGCTAAAAATGATATATCCAGAACCATTTCTCTCGTCTTTCTCTGCCACCACCCTCGACTAAACTACTGCTACCTCTTACCTAGATTATTGCAAAAGCTTCCTAGTTCATCTCATTGTTTCTCCCCTTCTGTCCTTGCAGTCTGTTTTCAATATACCCACCAGAGTGATCTTATTAAACAGGTTAGATCATGTAATTCCTCTGCCTAAGATTTTCCAAGTGCTTGCTCTTTTGTTCAGAGTAAAAGCCAAAGTCTCTGCTTGATCTGTATGCCAACCCCTACACTTCTTCCAATCCATTTCTCATCCTCCATCACTATTCTCTCACTCTTTATTCACACTAGCCTTATTGCAATTCAGAAGTCCCAGGCATACTTCAGTTTTAGGAGCTTTGTCCTGACTGTTACTACCTCTACCTGGAATGTTCTTCCTGCAGACATCTGCTGGCTCCTTCGCTCCTTTCAAGTCTTTATTCAAATATTGCGTTATTCATGAGTGAAGCTTTTTCCAGCCACTCAGTATAATGTTCTGACCCTCCCCGTTACTTCCCTGTTGCCTTTCCTTGCTTGATTTCTCAGCATTTAATGCTATTTAACCTACTCCAAAACTTGCTAGTCTCATTTATCTCAGGAAGGAAGGGATTTTGTCTGCTTTAGTTTTGTTCTCCATTTAACAAAAGCCATTTCTCAACTCTGCATCCCCTTTTAGGTGACACCATTTCTTTCTCATGTATTGATGAATTGACTCATTTTCTGTAAGTGAATTAGTTTTCTGTGATAGCATGTTTGTTGCTAGGCTTTGGAACTACCAAAATGAAGTAATCCCTGCCCCAGCCAATCTTATGGGGGGTTCTTTTTTTCTAATGTATATTCGGATTGTTGCCAATTTTTTCCTGTTACAAAAAGTGTTACAATGACTATTATTGTTTATTTATTTATTTATTTTGAAGTTAAATACCCAGAAGTGGAATTGCTGGGTCATGGGTCACGTACATTATGACTGTTACTAAATATTGCCAAAGTATTTTCTAAAACAGAGTTCTCCTTTCCCTACATCTTGCTCAACACTTTGTACTGTCAGACTTGAAAAAACGTACCAGTCTGATGGGTGTGAAACAGTGTCTCATTTTGTTCTAATTTGCATTTTCTTGATTGCTGGTGAGATGCAGGTATCCTCAATTTCATTCATATGAATAGATTGCCCGTTTTCCATTGGGTAGTTTGGCCTTTCCTAATTCTTGCTATAGCCTGGATGCCAATTCTTTGTTGTATATGTTGTAAATATCTTCTAGTCTGTTCCTTGTATTTAATTTAGTTTACGGTATCTTTTTTTATACAGAAAGTTTAAATTTATTTGTAGGTAAATTTATTAGACATATGATTTCTGCTTTTTATTACATATTTGACAATTCCTTTGTTATACTAGGATCATAAAGCTGTTTTTCCAGCGTTTTCTTCAAATTGTTTTAAAATTAGTTTTTTAACATTTAGATCTTTAAAGATACCTGGAATCAATTTTTGTATATGGAATAAGGAAGGGAATTTGTTTTCTCCCATATAGAAAGTTATGTCAATGCTGTTTATTGAATGAGGCATCCTTCCTCCACGAGTCTGTGTTGTTTGCCTTCTCTGTCATAAGTGACACATTTAGGACACGTACCAGCATTCTCTTTCACATACTCTGTCATATACCAGCATTCTCTTTCATATACCTTGGTCTCATTCTAGATTCTGTATTCCATTTCATTCATTTCTTGGTGCACAAATAATGCTCTGTCTTAATTATAGTATTTTAATGATAAGTCTTGGTATTTGGCAGGCAGAACCCCCACCTTCTTTTTTTTTCTTTTTACAATTATACTGAACTTTATTCTTCCATATGCCACTTACAGTGTTTGTCTAGCTCCATGGAAAATAGTTCTAGATATTGATTAGCTTTGCATTGAAGTTTCTTCATATTTTTTCCCTTTGATGATTATAAGCTATGGATTGTATTTTCATTTTTATTTATTTTTCTAGTTATGCCTATAGTCATTGAGCATCTCTATACATAATCTACAAATAACATAGGAATTTAGATTTCTTTTTTTTTTTCTTTTTTTTTCTTTTGAGACAGAGTCTCCCTCTGACCCCCAGGCTGAAGTGCAGTGGCGTGATCTTGGCTCACTGCAAGCTCTGCCTCCAGGGTTCATACCATTCTCCTACCTCAGCCTCCCGAGTAGCTGGGACTACAGGCACCCACCACGACGCCCGGCTAATTTTTTGTGTTTTTAGTAGAGACAGGGTTTCACCATGGTCTCGATCTCCTGGCCTCGTGATCCGCTCACCTTGGCCTCCCAAAGTGCTGGGATTACAGGTGTGAGCGACTGCACCCGGCAGGAATTTAGATTTCTTAACTCCAGTGTTCTTTCTCATCTTCTGCGTTACAGTTGCATAGTAGTCTGTTTTTTCTCTTTTACCAGCTTTATTGAGATACAACTCACATAACATACAATTTACCCTTATAAAGTATATGATTCAGTTTTTTTCTAGTGTATTCACAGGTTAGTGTAACCATCACCACACTCTAATTTTAGGATATTTTTTCTTCCCAAAAGAAACTCGATACTCATTAACTGTCATGCCCCATTTTCCCAAACCTCAAGCCCCCAGCCTAAATCAACCACTTTCTGTTTCTAGATTTGCCTACTCTGAACATTTTATATAAATGTCATCGTACCATATATGTGGTATTTTGTAACAGTGTTCTTTCACCTAGCATAATGTTTTCAAGGTTCTTCTATGTTGTAGCATGTATCACTACTTCATTTCTTTTTATTGCCAAATAATACTCAATTTTATGGATATACCACATTTTTTAATTCATCCATCAATTGATGGACATTTGGGTTGTTTCTGCCTTCTGGGTATTAGAAATAACACGGCTTTGACCATTCATCTGTAAGTTGTTATGTAGATGTGTATTTTCATTTGGGCTTGTACCTAAAGAGTAGACTTTTATTGGGTCATATAGTAACTCTGTTTTTAACTTTGTGAGGAATTGCCAAAGTGTTTTCCAAACTATCTGGACCATTTTACATTCCCACTAGCAATGTATGAGGGTTCCAATGTCTTCATATCCTTGCCAACACTTACTTTTGTCTGTCTTTTTGATTATAGTCATCCTAGTGGGTATGAATAGTATCTTACTGCGATTTTGGTTTGTGCTTCCCTAATGACTAATGATATCCAATATTTTTTTATGTACCTGTTGGCCATTTGTGTATCATTTTTGGAGAAATGCCTATTCAGATATTTTTGCTTTTTTTTTTTTTCTTTTGAGACGGAGTTTCACTCTTGTTGCCCAGGCTGGAATGCAATGGCACGATCTCGGCTCATGGCAACCTCCGCCTCCCAGATTGAAGTGATTCTCCTGCCTCAGCCTCCCAAGTAGCTGGTATTATAGGCGCGTGCTACCAGGCCCAGCTAATTTCTCTTTTTTTTTTTTTTTAGTAATGATGGGGTTTCTCCATGTTGGTCAGACTGGTCTCGAACTCCTAACCTCAGGTGATCTGTCTGCCTTGGCCTCCCAAAGTGCTGGGATTACAGGCGTGAGCCACCGCACTGGGCCGCTTGTTTTTAATTGGGTTATTTCTTGTGTTTTAAAAAAAATCTTGAGTTGTAAGACTTCTTTATATATTCTAGATATAAGACCTTTATGAGATGTGATTTGCAAATATTTTCTCCCATAATGTGGGTTGTAGTCCTACTTCTTTTTAAACTCAATGTTTTTTAGCATTAATTTTTAATTAATGTGGTAATTTTGATTTAGCACAAGGATTTAGTGATATCTTTTACTCATTATTGTTTCTTGCATACCACCTCTTCTGGATTTAATTTTATTCTTGCTGAATAACTTCTTTAGTTGTTTTTAAGCAAGAGTTCATGAGTGGTAATGTTTTTATTTCATAGTCACTATTGAATGGGAATTTAGCTAGATACAGAATTCTAGATTAATGGTTACTTTAGCTCTACGTATTGGAGATACTACTTATTCCATTACTTTCTGACATTTATTATTGCTGTTATGAAATATGCTTTTAATCTAATTGTCATTACTTTGTTGGTAATATCTTTCACATTATTTTTAAGATTATCTCTTTGTCCTTGATATTTTGTAATTTTACTGTGATGTATCCATCATGTTTTTTCATATTGTTTTTCCTGCTCTGCATTTGCGTGTGCTTTCAATCTGAAGACTATACAATTCAGAAAAATTTTTAGCCATTTTTTCTTTAAAATATTATTTCTCAGCCTTTAGTTTTCTCATTCTAGAACTCTTGCTTGACATATGTTGAAGCCTCTTAATTTGTTCTCTATGGCTCTTTTCTTATTCTCATCTCATTTTCTATCTGTGCTGTTTTCAGCAGAAATTTTTTATTTCTAGCTTCTAGTCCACCAATTCTCTTGTTTTCACTGTAGTTTATCCTGTCTTCTGAATTTTTACTTAAATGACAATTTCTCATTTTCAGCATTTATTATTGGACCTTGTTCATTTCTGTCTGCTCTTTCTGCATATGTGCCTGATTTGTTTCATAATTTTTCATTAAAAATATTATTCCATTATTCCTTTGGAGATCTTAAACATACTTATTTTAAAGGTACCCAGCTTTTTCCAGGCTTCTTTCAAAGGTGGGAGCAAGCCTGGACCCAAGCACAATACTACTAATTGAACCTGACTCTAGAACCATGGTGCAGAGCGGGTACTGCTGATTCTTATCGGGCTATTCTTATCCTATAGGAGTTGAACTTCAAACTGCTTATTTCCACACTGAGAGTCCCAGAGGCTCAGCTCCTGATTACAGAAATGATTATCTTATGTTAAGCTTGGATCAGTATTAATTTAAAAAAAAAAAAGACTATCTGTCTTTGCTTTTGTGAAGTAAAGGGAACAGTTCAAAATGTAGACCTTCCCAAAGCCAATAGCCAATTAGTGTCACAGCCAGGACTTGAACCTAGAGAGTTTTTCCAGGGAGTTTAGTAGTGTGGAATAGAATTAGCCGTAGTAGGGAGAATGAAATAACAGTAGCTTCCACCGTTATCTCTTAAATCTGCCTGAAAGTGAGATAAGACTACAGAATGCATTAGGGGAAGGAAAGTCTAGCAGTGGTATTCTGGAGATGGTGGTGACAAGTTTGTAGAGGAAAAAGAAAAAAAAATGATCAAGAGATTCTAGTCCAGCCATGGCCATTCTCAAGGTGAAATATATTTTATTAGTTAGGCCTGGCTTATATCTTAATGTGTATCTCCTCTTACACATGTTATATAGTGTAAATGGCAATGTGTACATTGATTTTAAACAGCGTGGCAAATTATTTTTTAGAGTTTTCGAAAGTTTTAAATTCCTTGGGAGCTCAAAAATTATTTTGACATTTGAGAAATTTGTGACCTTGAAATAGAAATTAGAATTGCAGCAAAGAGATAAGGTGGTGCCCATTTTTAATAATAGCTTTTATCATATCCATAAGGAAATTATGTCATACTTTTAAATCTATTAAGGTTATATTTTATAATATTCTGTAGGAAAATAAGTGAGTCATCTATGATTTAATGCTATTTTAGTCAAAATTGTACTTATTCTACATATTTTACTTTTTGTGCTTATTAAAAAGGCTTTTTTTAAAAATGAAGTTTTATTCAGGGGAGGGGCGTGGTTTTCTCATTTTGGTATTTCCATAGTTCTAAGCATATTACCTTGCTTATGATACTCATAAATTGAATTATAAGATCAAATACTAAGTGGCTTGATATTTCAGAATGATCAAACATTTTAACTTAACTGAGTAGCAAACACGTTTTTCTTTATAAGTGATACACATAGGTATTGTAAGATTTTGCTTTGAAGAGTCTTTTGCAATGAGTGTAATTGGCGGTTAAAGCTTGAGCACAAAATAGTAAGTTCAAGTCTTAATCATATGTTACCTAGAACGTTGTTTCTTCACTTTTTCATCTCCTGAACTACAAGGGGAATGTAGATATTCTTGCTTATTTTAGCTCTCCACTATGCTCTTTAAGGTACGATAAGTTCAGAAACAGTGAGAGTGAACCTGATTGTTTACTATGGAGAGACTGTAAAGTAGTTCTCTAATCTTGTGTTTTCCTGTTGAAGTTCCAGTGTTGTAAAGGAATTGGTTTCTAACTTAGATATGCAGGAGACCCTCATACCTTGTGGATCCAAATCTTTATGCAAAGTTAAAGGGAATTGATGCAGTGCTAACCTGCCAATGTTGATCAACATTTTTTTTCCAGCATATATTTGTAGTATTTTTTTTTTTAAAGAGGGAAAAGCTGAAGTATCTTAGGAATGTATTATGAGAAAGGGAAAGTCAAAATTTGTAAAGAATGCTTTTAACAGTTTTTTTTAGTTGGTAGTCTCCCAGGCCATGGGTTCCATAATGATGATGTTTCATGTAGATTGAGATAAAGCTCTCAGTGGTCTATGGCAAAATGAGAAAAATGAGGTCAGTGTAATCTGTGTGTTTGCATAAATTTATAGATGTCCTTGTTTTTGAGTAATTTTTTTAACATTTTAAATATAAACTTTATTTTAGAATGGTTTTTGATTAACAAAAAAGTTGCAAATATAGTGGAGAGGATTCCTGTACCCTTCTCTCCCACCCAGTTTCTCTTATTGTTAACATTTTACATTACTGTGCAGCATTTGTTACACCAATATTGATGTGTTGTTATTTAACTGCATACTTTATTTGAATTTTATTAGTTTTTCCCTAATGTTCTTTTTCTGGTTTAGTTTCTCAGACTTTAACTTAAAGTCTTAGATTGTTTCCCTTGCTTTCTTTTTTATTAATATTCTTGGTTAGAAAAATAAAAAGTTGGCAACCCTATGCCAGTTTCCTAATTTAAAAAAGTTTTACCGATCTGTGAAATCCAAAACTGTTCCCTCCTATAGGAGATTAAAAAAATAGAAGTCCAAAACTCTGAGAACCAATGCCTTTGGTTATTAGAAGTTAGTGTGATAACCATTAACAATTAAAGACTAAGTTTCCTAATTACATTTTATTTATATTCTATTTTATTTCTTTCATTTAACTTTAATTATTTTATTTTATTGAGACAGACTTTTGCTCTGTCGCCCAGGCTGGAGTGCAATGGTGCCATCTCCGCCTACTGCAACCTCCGCCTCCTGGGTTCAAGCGATTCTCCTGCCTCAGCCTCCCAAGTAGCTGGGACTACAGGCATGTTCCACCACGCCTGGCTAATTTTTGTATTTTTAGTAGAGACAGGGTTGTGCCATGTTGGCTGGGCCGTTCTTGAACTCCTGGCCTCAAGCAATCTGCCTGCCCTGGCTTCCCAAAGTGCTGGGATTACAGGTGTGAGCCACCACGCCCTGCCCGCTCTGTACACTAATAAGCAATCCTGTACACATCCTTTGCTTGAACTGTCACCATTTTGCTTGCTGGGTTCCAATATCAAGTCCAGCCCTCTTTTCTAAGCTCTAAACAAGTATATCCAGTTGCTTTCCAGATTGTTAGATATCCATGCTAGTTGTCTCACATTTAAAACAGAAAACAATCCTGATTTGATCTTAAGTATGTGAGATGAAATAGCTTAAGGCATAAATCACTAAGATTTCATCAATTCCATATGGGCAGGGACTAAATCATGTATTTCTTTCATCATCATTAGTCCTTAGCACATTACAAGGCACATAGTAAGTATTCAGTAAGTACTCTCTGATTGGTTGCTAAAGTACATTTTTAAAAAATCGAATACAGGAAAATATTAAAAGGCAAGAATTGCAGATCAGCAGTAGAATTTTCTTAGTTATTATGCAGGGTAAATGAGCTGCTTTTTGAAATAACTGAAAATAAGCTAAAATTCTTTTGTTTTTTAAAAATACATTTTCAGCCGGTCACGGTGGCTCATGCACTTTGGGAAGCCGAGGCGAGCAGATCACTTGAGATCAGGAGTTCAAGACCAGCCTGGCCAACATGGTGAAACCCCATCTCTACTAAAAATACAAAAGATAGCCTGGCATCGTGGTGGGTGCCTGTAATCCCAGCTACTCAGGAGGCTGAGACAGGAGAATTGCTTGAACCCAGGAGGCGGAGGTTGCAGTGAGCCGAGATGGCACCACTGCACTCCAGTCTGAGCGATGGAGCAAGACTCCACCTCAAAATAAATAAATAAATTTTTCAGAATTATGTTAGTGTGATCCAGTGATGCTAAGTAATCATTTCTCTGCTTAAAGTTTAATTTTCATAGCAATAGTTTAGGATTTACTGAGTCTTTTTTTTTTCTTTTTACCCTGTGTAGACATGCTTTACTTTCTTTCGAAGCATATTTCCCAGGTTCTTGATAACACATTTCTGACATATAAAATTAATTAGACAATTGTGCATCTTCCTCCCACCCTACTTTTTTCTACCTTTGTGTCTATTCTTTTCTAAGTGAGTAGGATTCACCTAGCATCTTTATTCTTTGACCTCAGTGCGTTTTTTGTGCTGTTACTGTTGAGAATGTTTTTACCTATACTTTATCCTACTTTTAAATCTGTAGTTGGAAATATTTGTTGTACAGTAGTTTCCTGGTTTGAGTACTGTCTGTACTGCTCATGTGAGATAAGCAGCACCTTCTAACTTGAGAGATAGTGAATACTTGTGGTATAACTTACATTTTAACATCCAAATACATAGTTGATTCTCAACGCTGTCAGACATATTTCCCCTGTTCGTATCAAATATTTTATAAATACTTCTTCCTTTTTAAAATCCTGAAATAAAATTTAAATAAGTTGCTTATACAAGTAATTTTTTTAAAAATCCACATTACCACCCTAATTGTCATATGAAGGAAAAATAAATGAATACATTTATATTAAATAAAATCTATTTCAGTATGTAAACAATCATGACTACACTGGACATAATGAATAATCAGATGCTGAAGTCATTGTGAATGCTCTGGCTCTAAAATATACTGCTAAAAATATATTGTTATGGTGACTCATAACATTTTCACTGGTGATGTGATTTTCTGAAATAGTAAACAGCACTTCATAAAAGTTCTGACAAAAAGTATAATCTTTCTTCAATTTTCCTGGTAATTGCATTCCTGGAAAATTCATAAATCCATATAAAATTTTTTTGTTTATGTTCAAATAGAAGGTTTGGATTATTTCAAAGGGATTTTTGCAAACATGGCATCTGGAAGTTGTGATGCTCATAGGACAGTTCTTCATTGGCAAGGCTCTGCAATCCATTACAGAATGTCTAATACTTCTGCCTCACCCACCCAGTAACTAAATGCCACTAGCACCCCCCAGTCATTGTGAAAATCAATACCAACCTTATTTCTGAAAAGTTCCTAGAAGTCCACCTTCCTTCCTTTGGCTCATCCCCCCAAAAGGAGTTTTTTGAGGCATACACCTCTTAGCTATGATAGAACTAGTACATACAGTTTTCTATATGAGAATAGCAACCAATCGGAAAATAATAGGTGGATAGAAAAGCCTGTAGAACACTAAGTATATGATTATTTGGGAACACTATTTCAGTGATATTATTATTTTGGTTGGTTTGCCCAATTTAAATTGTTTATATTACATTGTATGTATCTGATAACAGGAACAGCATATACTTTCATTGTAGGTAAGAGCATTATGTATTTTGATAAACATTAAAAATGTTTATGGCAAGATGAAAAGTAGGACAACTAGATTGTGGTGAGACTGGTACAAAGTAGTTGGTTTTTGTTCTTGCTGCTGCTGTTATTTATTTAGTAATGGTTTCTTGGTTCAGACATTACTGAAAACAGGTTTCCAGCGTGTAAAATTAATAGCACAATTGCATATCTTCCATCCACCTTTTTTCTACTTTTTTTTTCTTTTTTTTTTTTGAGTTAATTCTTGTCTAAATAACCAAATAGGATTCACCCAGGACATCTTTTTTTACTTCAATACATTTTTTAATGTTGTTTAGAATTTTGTGGTGTACATTTGTGACTGGTATATTTTTTAAATAGTAAACTTTGAAGATATTGTGAAAAAGATATGTTTATTCATTGACTGTGTCTCCAGCCTATGTGCAGAGTTGTAGCCAGCTGTTGCTGATATACCAAGGAGGATTTAGAAAGCCATTTTCATTGCCAGTTTTGTTTATGATTGTTGGGGGAGAAGGAGGAAGCTCAGAAGTGTTTTAGATATGAGTGGAAATGTATTTTTACCCGTTTATCTCCAATCTGGATACTGCAGCCATAAAATTTACTAGTTTCACTCCTTATCCAGACAGTGGTTAACTGGATAGGCAAATTAAAGAACTCAAATTTAGTGTCCTTGCTTATAGAAACCTTAAATTCTCCCTTACTAAAACCTGTGATCTTTAAATTTGATCTAAACTAAACCTTACACATTTATTTTTGTCATAAATACCTCTGTGTTTCCATACATGGAAACTACCAGTCCAGCATATAAGGGATATTTACTATCATGGTTGAATTATGGCCAAATAGGACTTGCCTGATGCAGAAAATCCACAGTGAAGTCCCAAATGGATGAAGTTGATTTTTAAAAATTGTGTGAAATATACATAATATAAAAGTTACCATTTTAACCATTTTTAAGTGTACAGTTCTGTGGCATTCAGTATATTCACATTGTTATATAATCATTACCACCATCCATCTCTTGAACTTTTTTATCTTCCCAGCCCGAAACTCTGTACTCATAAACTTGCCATTCCCTTCCTTACTCAACCCCTGGCAACCACTTTCTGCTTCTGTCTTATGAATTTAACTACTCTTATTCCTTATATAAGAGGAATCATACAATATTTGTCATTTTCTGACTGGCTTATTTTACTTAGCATAATGTCCTTAAGGTTGATCCATATTGCAGCATGTGCCAACATTTTCTTCCTTTTTAATGCTGTATAATATTTCATTGCCTGTATAATACCACATTTTGTTTATTCATTCATCAGTAGATGAACACTTGGATTGCTTCCACCTTTTGACTATTGTGAATAATGCTGCTTTGGACATGGGTGTAGAAATATTCTTTGAGCTCCTTCTTTCACTTCTTTGAAGTATATACCCAGAAGTAGAATTGCTGGATCTTATGTTAATTCTGTGTTTAATTTTTTGAGAAACTGCCATACCATTTTCCACAGTAGCTTCACCATTTTACATTCCCCCCAGCAATGCACGAGGGTTCCAGTTTCTCCACATTTTTGCCAATACTTATTTTCTGTTTTGTGGGGTGTTTTGTTTTGTTTTGTTTTTGTAATAACTTTGTTAATGGATGTGAAGTGTTATCTCCTTGTGGTTTTGATTTGTATTCCCCTAATGGAAGTTGATTTCTTTGACCTTCAGGAATGGATCCCCACCAACTGTAAAACTGTAATAAATAGCCTTGATAAAAATAAGACATATCTAGGAACACCAGAATAAAAAGTTTCCTGCTAGCCCCTCTTATACTAGTAATGGTATATTTCACTCTACAGAACCGCTTTAAAATTTTTTCCATTTCCAAATTAAATAACATAAAAGTTAAATTCAGTTTGGTAGACATTTGTTTTTTATTATTTTTATTTTTTATTTTTTTGAGGCAGGGTCTTACTCTGTTGCCCAGGCTGGAGTGCAGTGGCATTATTATGGCTCATTGCAACCTTGACCTCCTGGACCCAAGTGACCCTCCTGCGTCAGCCTCCCGAGTAGCTGGAACTATAGACACATGCTACCCCATCCGGCTAATTTTTCTATTTTTGTAGACACAGAGTTTTCCCATGTTGCCCAGGCTGTTCTTGAACTCCTGGCTTAAGTGATCCACCTGCCTTGGCCTCCCAAAGTGGTGGGATTACATGTGTGAGCCACCACGCCTGACTGACATTTATTTTTAGTGATATTTTATATTTATTTATTTATTTATTTATTCATTTATTTATTTTGAGACAAGTTTTGCTCTTGTCACCCAGGCTGGAGTACAATGGTGCAATCTTGGCTCACTTGCAACCTCTGCGTCCCAGGTTTAAGTGATTCTCCTGCCTCAGCCTCACAAGTAGGTGGGATTACAGGCATGCACCACCATACCCGGCTAATTTTTTGTATTTTTAGTAAAGATGGGGTTTTACCATTTTGGCCAGGCTGGTCTCGAACTCCTGACCTCAGGTGATTTGCCCACCTCAGCCTCCCAAAGTGCTGAGATTACAGGCGTGAGCCACTGTGCCCAGCCTTTAGTGATATTTTAAAGCCAAACTCAGAATGTGAAACTAGAGAATTTGAAACTCAGAATGTGAAAACTAGAGAATTTAATCCATTGAGTAAATATTCTTTAAAGAATTAATTTGTGTCAGACAACTAAGCACATGCTGCCCTTAAGAATTTTACAATCTGAGCAGAGCACAGTGGCTCACACCTGTAATCCCAGCACTTTGGGAGATTGAGGAAGGAGGATTGCTTGAGCCCAGGAGGTTGGGACCAGCCTGGGCAACACAGTGAGACCCCATATCAACAAAAAATTTTAAAAGTTAGCTGGGCATGGTGGTGTGCATCTGTAGTCCCAGCTACTCGGAGGCTGAAATGAGAGGATCGCTTGAGCCTGGGAAGTCAAGACTGCAGTGAACCGTGAATACACCACTGCACTCAAGCCTGGGTGACCGAGCAAGACCTGATCTCAAAAGAATCTTATAGTCTGGAGGGGGAGATAGATACAGAGACAAGCAATTAGAATTCAGTGTAATGAAATCTATACTGGAACCGTATAAACGGTTTGGTGGGAGTAGTACATAACACATGCCTTCCTTTGTCTCTGGGGAATGAGGGGCATCAGCTAAAGCTCCACTGAGAAGGAAGCTCTTAAGCTGAAAAATGAAGGATGAGTAGCCTTTTCCTGGAGCCAGAGATGAGCTACCTTTAGTAAAACTTTGGCAAATGATGTGAGAATTTTTTAGTTATCTTTCGCTAAGATTACTCTAGACTTTATATCCTACAGCTTGAAAAAATCCAGTCCCAACTCACCCCTGCACTAAGCCAGGGTTCTTGGAAGTCCGGACTGGTCTGATAGATGGCAAACTAACTTAAATCCTGAAGTGAAAGTTATGTAATACAAAGCAAAAAGCTGAGGTAAATTATAACTGTTTACATTGTGGGTGTTTTAAATTTTTCTCTATCACCTTAGTCTGGTCTGTTAACAGTGTCACAATATCTTGCCCTGATGATACCTTTATATAGGTATATTTTACTGAATAGGTATATTTTATTGAAAGTTTATGTCTAGGAAATAGTAATTCACAATTAACTTTGTAGGTTTCAGTAAAAGACGTTAAATAATTCCTCCCCAGAAGCATTGGTATTTTTTTTCCCTAGGCATTTTCATGTGCCGGTATACTTTGAAACATATAGCCAGCAAAAATCACTTTCTGTCATGAATGTGATCTAAATAAAATTCTGTTCATTTATTTTAATAACCTAATACAGTTTTGACCCTGAAGCTGCTTTTTGTTTTTGTTGTTTTGAGGACTTTTGTTTGTTTTGATGCTTTTTCTTTCTGTCATAGAGCAAATAGATCATATGTAGGAATGCTAGAAGGCGCTGTGAACTCTAAGGATGATGTTTTCTTAGTTATATTAAAGAAGTATGACTAATTAAATTACTCATAACTATAGTTTTAGTCTCTTCTTAGCTCTTTTATTTGTAATGCTTATAAAATCTTTGGGATTTTAAGATAATGCAGAGGCTAATATACTTGGCCTGAAATTGAAAATGTTGAGATTCATTCCTAAGTATTGTTTTATGCCAGAGACCTCCTGCTAAAATTGATATAGCTGTTTGCTGATTTGATTTCTCCAGGTCTCATTCAATTTGGTTACAAGAGGAGTCCCGTTCAAATCAATCCTGTCTTGTGTATTAACAGTACTTCCCCTGTCTGCCATCATGAGACTTTTTCCCCTTTAAATATTCACCCACTTTTTTTTTTGAGTACCTATGGCTTTAACATATGCTCACAAGTCCAGTAAGAAAAAAAAAGGGATTTTGAATTTCATAATTTTTAAGAATATAATAGCTTTCAAATAGTTTAAATTTGTGTGCCTACAATACCTAAACTCTACTTTTTAGTAGACATTAACATAAAGCCAGGGTGGCTGGAATAGCATTGATCTATCTCAGGTCCTTTGCCCGGGACAAGATAAAATCAGAGAAGAAAGGAGCAGGCAAGCATTAAGGGGTTGAGGGTGTGAATGAGTAGCCTGGGATAACAAGAGAAAATGTATTATGTGCCAAAGGTTTCTGAACCTTGCCATGTAGCCTTGACCTAGTAATTAAAGAGTTCAGATTATATTTCCTTTCCAGTGTCATAGAATTGCTGATAATGCTTACTAGAAATAGTGTGAAACTATGCTTGAACTTCATACTAAACGTGTAGTTACACAAATAATTTTGTTAATAGTTTGTTTTGACTCCTGTTAAAGAAGATAAAGGTGTTACTGAAACATAAAGATTCTCTTGAGGTAGTTTTAAATATAGAATTTCAAGCTACAGAACTAATTACAAAGCAAGATTTTAAGTTAAGTACTTTTAAGCTTCTTTTCATCATGCAAAGCTCATGAAACCTATGTATACGCTTATCAGAAAAATGCACATATATGCAAATTTGCACACAATTTCAGGGATTCACAGAACTAAAGCCCATTTATGGATCCTGCTCTAAGTCACTTTCTTCATTTTTGGATAGTTTTTTTCTTTTATTTTTATTTAGATTGTGGCTAGTTTAATTTGTTGCAGCAAAGTTAATATTAAATACTAATGAACTGAAGTTATAAGTTTAATTTCCGTAAGGGACATTTGGCTATACTTATACTATAGACACATATATTAAATTTACCTATTTTGCATATGAAAGAAAATAACACACGTACGTGCCCACAAATGCAGGCCATTGACTATAATATGATTGAATGAGATTATGTGAATTAATGAAAAACCTCAGAATGCATAGGTAGATATTATATCATCATTGGGAATATGGAAAAGTTTGTCATCATTCTCCTTTTAAATTTGTCACCTTATTTTTAATTGGAATATAGAATTGCTCTATAGGATTTTTAAAATTCAGTTTAATTTATAATGTATTTTGGGGGGACCGTTTTTTTTTTGTTTTTTTTTTTTTGAGACAGAGTCTTGCTGTGTTGCCAGGCTGGAGTGCAGTGGCACGATCTCAGCTCACTGCAACCTCCACCTCCCGGGTTCAAGCAATTCCCCTGCCACAGCCTCCCAAATAGCTGGGACTACAGGTGTGTGCCACCACACCCAGCTAATTTTTTAATTTTTAGTAGAGACGGAGTTTCACCATGTTGGCCAGGACAGTCTCGATCTCCTGACCTCGTGATCTGCCTGCCTCGGCCTCCCGAAGTGCTGGGATTACAGGCATGAGCCACCGCCCCCAGCCAGGGGGAACGTTTTAATATATCCCTTTGAAATAATTATAGAACCCTCAGGAGTTCCAAAATTTTAGTATGTGGTCATTGGTTCTTATCATCCAGTAGAGATAAATGGGAAATGATGAGCATTTGCTTCATGTAAAGTATGTGCATTTATATGTTAATATAAATTCTAGTCATAACTGAGGTGTTGCTGTAGTTATCTTGCTGTTATTTTGGGTCCTTTTTTTTTTGTTTCTTAACTTTAGATGTACATAAATTCCGGTCTTGTGAGAATTTAGCAAAAAATTAAACTTTTCTTTAAGTGGTTCTCAGTCTCAGTTGTCTTGACATCTTAAAGATTTACGTACTGTTTGAGGCCCTGAATTTTACTTCCTTTTTAAAAAAAACTTTATCCCAGAAGCTATAAATCAGTGTTTAAATTAGTGTTAAAGAGAAGTAATAACATATTAGTAATATTTTATCTGTTTTAACAGGCTCTTAAAAAGGTGTCCATCTGAATCTGTTGAGTTGAGCTGAAAGCAGAGTGATGCTGGAGAGAAAGATGGCAGAAAGCATATTAAGAGGCAGGAGCTAGTGTTTGGGGGGAGATGTTAACATGTTTGTGGAGTGGATGCTGAATAAATATGCTTCCTGCAGTCTAATGCTCCAGATACCTGTTTATAGGTAAACTTCCTGTGAACCTCTTTTGAGAAATACAGCCCTAGACTAAAGGAGTAGCCTTGAAACTATTTGTTCATTCATTTGTTCACTTATTCATCTATTTACCAAATTGTGAAAAATTTTAAAGACGCTTTATGAGGAAAATAAATATTTATGCCACCATATTTTTTCCTTAAAGAGACTGATTTTTGAAATCAGACACATAATGCTACATTCACATCTACAAAGTGTGTTCATCACTATTGCAAAATGTTGCAAAAGCAGGGTAGAAAAATCTTAGGACTTTAAATAGTCTGAACAAATAAACATGTTTGTTATGATGCATACAAATGCATTTGTACAGTCCTGTACTAGCTGTTTCTGAGATCACAGAATAAAAGTTTAAAACCAAGAATAATAACAGTTGAATACCATACATAACACTTAATATTCCAATGGACTAAGCAAAATATCCCTCTAAGTTACATGGGATCTCACACTATCTGTGTATGTCTGTGCTTAATGGAAATGCTACAAGGATGCTAAGCGTTGAATGGTAGCCAGATTACTTACGTAGTAGGTTACTAAATTAGAGCGTTTACTAATATCTAAAAATGGATCATCATAGCTTATGAATACCCAAGTTTTATTGACCTTTTAATAACTGCTTAGTAGTACTAGTAAATAGCCCATGACCACTACGTAAAAAAAAGAAAAAGAAAAAAAGAAAAAAACCTAAGGAATTTTGAATCGTTTTCCTGTTAGAACCAAAGAAAGAAAGTCTTTCATTTGGATATTGCTTTCAGCCCATCAGTGGGTTCCCAAGATCTGCCAAAAGAGTCTTTTTTTCTTTTTTCTAATATTTCTTTTTTTTTTTTTTTTTTTGAGACGGAGTCTCTCCCCGTGTCCCAGGCTGGAGTGCAGTGGCGCGATCTCGGCTCACTGCAAGCTCCGCCTCCCGGGTTCCCGCCATTCTCCTGCTCAGAGTAGCTGGGACTACAGGCGCCCGCCACCACGCCCGGCTAATTTTTTTTGTATTTTTTAGTAGAGACGGGGTTTCACCATGTTGGCCAGGATGGTCTCGATCTCCTGACCTCGCGATCCGCCCGCCTCAGCCTCCCAAAGTGCTAGGATTACAGGCATAAGCCAGCGCGCCCGGCCTCTTTTTTCTAATATTTCAAAACCCTAGACAATATGCCGAATGTTAAAGTGTCTTGAAGGTTCACTTGCAACTGTGGAAGTGGAAATACAGTCCTCTAAGAATAAAGTTTCAGTGTTCTTGTTACCCGTGAAATCTTTTCTACCGGAGGTGATTACTAATATGCCTTGACAGATGGTCTTCTCAATCTGAGGTCAGGATATGAGTTCCCAAAGGCCAGGAATTACAGCATATTCATATCTCTATTTCAGTAAGTCAATTGATACTATAATGGCTCAAATAAGTGATTGTGTGGAATGAGTCTGGGCAAGACCCTACCTAATGCACTGTAAGTCATCTGGGAACAAAGCTCTTTGCAACCAAGTCAGTCTGGGGATGGAAAAAGTAAAATAAATATAAACCTTTGCCATCAGATGTGGTAGGTGCTTATTAGGCTGTAGCTGCACAGGACTTCCACATCACTGAGTAGAAATCCATCCATGGAAATGAAAGGGAAGGAATGCAGTAGGGATAGAAAATTTGTCCTCAAATACTTCTATAGGTCTCCCATATGATTTTTTTTCAATATAGTAGTATTTCTGACAGAGAATGAACTGTTTTTCATTACTAAAGGCATTACCTAGTTAAGTTTCTATCTGGAGATAATGTACCTGTTTACCTGTGAAAGAAAAAAAAATAGTAAAGTTTCTATCTGGAGATAATGTACCTGTTTACCTGTGAAAGAAAAAAAATAGGTGGCATAGCTCTTCTAATTAGATGGAATGAGTCTATATGCATTTTAAGGGCAATAGTAATATATGTAATCTGACCAGTTAAATAAAGCTAACAGTAAAGTATCATAACTAACCTGGTTGACTAGTATTTCTTTTTCTCTTGCTTGATTGGTCTTAGGGTTTTGACCCACCACATCAGAGTGACACAAGAACCATCTACGTAGCCAACAGGTTTCCTCAGAATGGCCTTTACACACCTCAGAAATTTATAGATAACAGGATCATTTCATCTAAGGTAAGAATTAAAATTTTTATTGTTAGGCCAGGTACAGTGGCTCATACCCATCATCCCAGCACTTTGGGAGGCCAAGGCGAGAGGATTGGTTAAGCCCAGGAGTTTGCGACCAGTGTGGGCAACATAATGAGACCTTGTCTCTGCAAAAAATCAAAAAATTAGCCAGGTGTGGTGGCACACCTGTACTGACAGCTACTCTGGAGGCTGGCTTCAGCCTGGGAAGTCGAGGGTGCAGTGAGCTGTGATTGTGCCACTGCACTCCAACCTGGGCGACAGAGTGAGACCATGTCTCAAAAAAAAAAATTATTATTAAAACTGTAGATATGGATCATTTTATTTTTAAAAGTGATTATATGTGTGTGTGTATATTTATTTATATCCTTACAAATTCAAGAAAATGGTGGTCGATTTATCTTAACCAAAATGGTTAACTGTAGAATACAAGGAGTGGCTAATTGCTGATACCAGTAGCCCACATGCCAAAAAATTTTCTTTAGTTGCTAGTAAACTAAGGAACTAATATTTATGCTATGTACCAGAAACTATATTAAGTACTTCTCATATCATTTAATCCTTACAACAACCCTATGAGATAGCTTTTATGAAATCTATTTTACAAAGCAGTGTTATACTGATTTTAAATCAGTTTCCTCAATTGAAGTCATAGGAAATGGAATAATTTTCCCAAGGTTGCTCACTAGTAAATGGCTAGATTGGATTTTTGGGGTTTTTTTTGTTTGCTTGTTTTTTTGAGACAGAGTCTCGCTGTGTCACCCAGGCTGGAATGCAGTGGTGCAATCTTGGCCCATTGCAACCTCCGCCTCTCGGGTTCAAGCCATTCTCTGCCTCAGCCTCCCAAGTAGCTGGGATTACAGGTACCTGCTACCATGCCCAGCTAATTTTTGTATGATTAGTGGAGATGGGATTTCACCACCTTGGCCAGGCTGGTCTTGAACTCCAGACCTCATGATCCACCCACCTCGGCCTCCCAAAGTGCTGGGATTACAGGTATGAGCCACTGCACCTGGCCATAGATTGGAATTTAAACTCAGTTCTGTGTTGCTTTAAAGCCTGCTTCCTCCAATTTTATCACTCATTTGTACACATTTTATGGTGCCAAAGTACAGCTTCACTCTTATATATTCTTCCTTGTTTCATTTTTTCCTGTGGCATTTTTAAGTTGTCTTAGGTTATTCTGAAGCTAAAGACTGTAGAATAGTACTTTGCAGTAGACTTTTCTGTCATGATGGAATTGTCCCATATGATGGCCAATAAATTATACAAGGTTATCAAGGCCTTGAAATATGGCTAGTGCACTCAGAAACTGAAGTTTAATTTAATTTTTATTTAAATGTCAGTAGCTACATGTGACTAGTGGCTTGGACGGTACAGTTATAGAGGATATGAGTCAAAGATACTGAGGGTAAAGTTTTCCTTATATCATAACTATTGCCTGAAAGGGCACCTTAAGAAGCATCTTTGCATTGCTCCTTCCCTCTCTTCTAAAGCAACTAACATCTTTTCTCTAATCCTAACCTCGTCTTTCCCAAGGATGTTGTCTTAGGTCAGCAGTTCTTTGCCCTGCCCCATATTGCTGCCTTCACATTCTTTACGTGTATAACATACCCTTAGTGCCATCTCTCGTTTTGGATGATGGTTCTAAAGCAGAAAGTAGGAAGAGGAGATGTCAGAATCCAGGATAATGGATGAGCTTTAGATTAGTGACACAGTTCTTTTTTTTTTTTTTTTTTTTAATTATTATTATACTTTAAGTTCTAGGGTACATGTGCACAACGTGCAGGTTTGTTACATATGTATACATGTGCCATATTGGTGTGCTTCACCCATTAACTCGTCATTTACATTAGGTATATCTCCTAATGCTATCCCTCCCCCTGCCCCTACCCCACGACAGGCCCCAGTGTGTGATGTTCCCCATCTTGTGTCCAAGTGTTCTCATTGTTCTGTTCCCACCTATGAGTGAGAACATGCAGTGTTTGGTTTTCTGTCCTTGCAATAGTTTGCTCAGAATGATGGTTTCCAGCTTCATCCGTGTCCCTGCAAAGGACATGAACTCATCCTTTTTTATGGCTGCATAGTATTCCATGGTGTATATGTGCCACATTTTCTTAATCCAGTCTATCATTGTTGGACATTTGAATTGGTTCCAAGTCTTTACTATTGTGAATAGTTCTGCAGTAAATACACGTGTGCATGTGTCTTTATATTAGCATGATTTATAATCCTTCGGATATATACCCAGTAATGGGATGGCTGGGTCAAATGGTATTTCTAGTTCTAGATGCTTGAGGAATCACCACACTGTCTTCCACAATCGTTGAACTAGTTTACAGTCCCACCAACAGTGTAAAAGTGTTCCTATTTCTCCACATCCTCTCCAGCACCTGTTGTTTCCTGACTTTTTAATGATCGCCATTCTAACTGGTGTGAGATGATATCTCGTTGTGGTTTTGATTTGCATTTCTCTGATGGCCAGTGATGATGAGCATTTTTTCACGTGTATTTTGGCTGCATAAATGTCTTCTTTTGAGAAGTGTCTGTTGATATCCTTTGCCCATGTTTTGATGGGATTGATTTTTTCTTGTAAATTTGTTTAAGTTCTTTGTAGATTCTGGATATTAGCCCTTTGTCAGATGGGTAGATTGTAAAAATTTTCTCCCATTCTGTAGGTTGCCTGTTCACTCTGATGGCAGTTTCTTTTGCTGTGCAGAAGCTCTTTAGTTGAATTAGATCCCATTTGTCAATTTTGGCTTTTGTTGCCATTGCTTTTGGTGTTTTAGACATGAAGTCCTTGCCCATGCTTGTGTCCTGAATGGGATTGCCTAGGTTTTCTTCTAGGGTTTTTATGGTTTTAGGTCTGACATTTAAGTCTTTAATCCATCTTGAATTAATTTTTGTATAAGGTGTAAGAAAGGGATCCAGTTTCAGCTTTCTACATATGGCTAGCCGGTTTTCCCAGCACCATTTATTAAATAGGGACTCCTTTCCCCATTTCTTGTTTTTGTCAGGTTTGTCAAAGATCAGGTGGTTGTAGATGTGTGGTATTATTTCTGAGGGCTCTGTTCTGTTCCATTGGTCTATATCTCTGTTTTGGTACCAGTACCATGCTGTTTTGGTTCCTGTAGCCTTGTAGTATAGTTTGAAGTCAGGTAGCGTGATGCCTTCAGCTTTGTTCTTTTGGCTTAGGATTGTCTTGGCAATGCGGGCTCTTTTTTGGTTCCATATGAACTTTAAAGTAGTTTTTTCCAGTTCTGTGAAGAAAGTCATTGGTAGCTTGATGGGGATGGCATTAAATCTATAAATTACCTTGGGCAGTATGGCCATTTTCACGATGTTGATTCTTCCTATCCATGACCATGGAATGTTCATCCATTTGTTTGTAGTGACACAGTTCTTAATAAATTATGCAAGAAATAAAAGCTCTTGAAAACTTTAGGTTTTTTTTTAAACTTGGGGTATAATTTACATACAGTAAAATTTATCAGTTTTAAGTGTGCAGTTTGATGAGTTTTGACAAATCTGACCACCGCCATAATCAAGATGTGGAATATATCCATTGCTTCAAAAAAAATCTTTCATGGTCTTTTGCAGCAGGTCCCCCTCCTCCTCACCCCCCAGGCACTAGCAACCACTGATCTGCTTTCCGTAACTATAGTTTTTTCTTTTCTAGAATTTCATATAATACAACACAAGTCTTTTGTGCCTGACTTCTTTTTTCGTAACATAATGCTTTTGAGGTTCATTTTTGTTGTTGCAAGTATTAGTATCAGTAATTCATTCCTTTCTAGTGCATAGTTTAGCTGTCAGCCTGGAATTGTGTAGTTAATGTTTTGAATATAAGCCATTTTCTTTGTGTGGTTCTCTGACAATCAGTATTTTCCCTTTACATTTCCAGCTGCTTTTCCAGCCCTGAACTCTAATCTTGGTCACATGTTGTTGATGAGGCTGTAGTTTTCCCCAGCTGTTTTGCAGCCATTGTTGTGCGTGGTAGGTGGATACTGTCTCCAAGCTAAGAAGCCAAAAATTCACAATTTATACTTCTTCCATTTGCAGTTTTTTGAAATTAAACTCTCTTCCCGTTTCCATCTATATTTTGGACACTTTCCAGGATTTGACATAGTTTTTAAAATGTAATCTTTATAATTCTTATCTGCTGGGAGTCCACAGGACCACTTCTTTGTCAATAGTGGAAACTGAGTGTCCTCCTAGAAAGCTTTTGGGATTAAATAAGTATCTTTAAATGACTGTCTCTGTACACAGAAGTATTTGGTTTAATGTTTTTGACCATATTTTTTAAAATGTGGATGTTTAAAGAAGTATTGCCTTTTTAAATGTTTACGGTAAATGAGGACTGTCTGTCTCATTACTACCTATTATGCCACTATTGCTTTCATAAACTCCTTCCAAAACAGATTACCTGTTATTCCACAAACTCATGTTGAACTTTCCTACCACTGTGCCTTTGCTTTGATTTCATGTTGTTAGCCACAATTTTTAAAATGTAAATTTTATGTATTTGTGGACATTGTAGATTTTATGTGTTTGTAGAAAGGTAGAATTCATATCTTTGACCATAATTTCAAGAATGTATATATTTATACAGATACTGTCACTTTTTTCCTGAGCATAAATGAAGACTGCTTCTCATTACTTTCATTTTACTACCTTTCACTCCCCTGTTATTCTCTTGGTCTCCTTCCAGACTGCATTGTTTTCTATCTCACAAAGCCATGATGAGCTTTTCTCCTGTCCCTTTGCTCATGCTGTCCTAGCTTCCTGAAATGTTCTCCCTTATTTGCCCTGGATTTTCAGCCTGTTGAATGTTCTTCTTTTAAAGCACATGTCAAATATGACTGTCTTGTTAAATTTTTTCATATACTTTACCTTTGAATACAGCTATTAATGTTTTGTTCTTAATCTCCTCTACTTAATATTAAACATCTTATTTCTGTTTCTCTTATTGTGGAAGTGTCTTGCATGTTGTGGTTGTGTGGTATGTCTTTAACTGGCCATAGTAACTACATTATCTTAAATTTAAACTTTCTTTGGCCATGTGTAGTGGCACACACCTGTAATCCTAGTACTTTGGGAGGCCAAGGTGGGCGGATCACTTGAGGCTAGGAGTTTGAGAACAGCCTGGCCAACAGGGTGAAACCCCGTCTCTACTAAAAAAATACAAAAAAATTAGCCAGGTGTGGTGGCGGTTGCCTGTAGTCCCAGCTACTTGGGAGGCTGAGGCAGGAGAATGGCGTGAACCCAGGAGGCGGAGCTTGTAGTGAACGGAGATCGAGCCACTGCACTCCAGCCTGGGCGACTGAGTGAGACTCTGTCTCAAAAAAAAAAAAAAACAAATACAGAAAAATTAGCCAGGTGTGGTGGTGCATGCAAGTAGTCCCAGCTACTCAGGAGTCTGAGACATGAGAATCGCTTGAACTCAGGAGGCGGAGGTTGCAGTGGGCCAAGATTGCGCCACTGCACTCCAGCCTGGGCAGACAGAGTGAGACTGTCTCAAAAAAATAAAATAAAATAACCTTCTTGCAAAATATTTAATTTTATAGCCATGTTTTAGTTTTCTTAGGAGAAAATAAGGTCAATTATAAAGTCATACATGACTATAGAGAAGTTACACTTCTAATTCATTTATCTTAACCATTATTACATAGCAAAGAGAACTTTAAAGCATAATAAATTATTTTCTTAGCAGTATTTTCATAATGTTTGATATTATGCTACTAGAGTTCTCCCTCTCTATACAATAGGACAAGCACAGAATTTAGACTCATTCACAGTCTATTATGTTTGTATTTCGGAAAAACTAGAAACAATTTCTACCATTTATGTGCTAGTTTTCGTAAGAAATTTTTATTTGTTCTGAGTTGTTCCTTGTATTATTGAACTAGCCAAAGAAAACACCC
This sequence comes from Pan paniscus, assembly GCF_029289425.2. NCBI lineage: Eukaryota > Metazoa > Chordata > Mammalia > Primates > Hominidae > Pan > Pan paniscus. Next base: position 180,692,594 of record NC_085926.1, read on the forward strand.
TGAAACCAATTACTTTACTGCCAATTTATATAGCTGTTCTCTTCAGGATTCTGGAATACAAAATATATTGTTGCTGTTACGTTTCAAATAGATTGCTGTAAACTTAGGAGACTTCCAACCTTCCTTATAAGGTATTATACATTTGGTGACTGAGATACTCTGACAACTGATTTTTAATTCCAATTAAGATCACCTGCAGGTGACTTGACACACAATTACCATCTCATGTGTATACATTGAACATTGACTTCCTTTGGCTCCAGGAAGTATCTACCTCTCTTCTTTCTAGAGCCCTAAACATACTTCCCATCCTCAGATTCTGGAACCACTGCTGCCGCCACTACTCAGGGAAAATATGTTTCACATATTCCAGATTCAAACTGAAAATATAATTTCACCAAAGAAAGAAAGTTTGTTGCTATTGGACTAGTCTTTCCATATCCCTGGGTCAGATAGGCTTTTGTGGGCTTTTCTGGGAACCTAACTCTGTTTATAAGGTTGTTCATGTGGGAAACAGTGTTTCAGGTCTCAAACAGCTAATTAAGAAGTGAACTTTTGACAATGAAAATCCAAAAATTAGAGCCATCTGACATGACACTAGGTAACATAAAGTACCTCTTTGGAAATCTTGAATTGGTCAGTAACCATTGAGGCCTCATTGCCTGAGATCAGGATATTATCTCAGAAAAAACCCGTTGTCAACCATATTTATTTATTCATTAATCTATTCTGCAAAATATTTGATCTCCACCTATGTGCCAAGGAGTAGTATATGTGCTAGAGATAGAACAGTAAATAAAATGATATCCCTGGCCTCAGGGATCTTATATTCTTCTGGGAGGATGTACATAAAGTAAACATTCTATAAATCAATTTCCCTGTTTCATGTATGAAGTTATGTTGTGAGTTGTAACACAAATAAAATTTGCAGCATATTATTTTGCCCTTGTAATACAGCATTATAGGTTTTTGAGCTGAGTAATAATAATAAGCACTTTTATAGCAATTAGTATGAGCCAGGTTCTGTCCTAAGTGCTTCTTCAGTATGTTAGCTGATTTAATGTTTATAGGAACCCTATAAGATATGATTAATATTATCCTCATTTTATAGAGGAGCAAAGTGGGACACGGAGAGATTAAGTCCAAGGTCATTTAGTGAGTATTACAAATTAAGATTTGGGCCACCACAGTTTAACCCCAAGCATCTATGCTTTTAACCGTTGTACTATACTATCTTACCTTTTAAAATTGATATTGTGACAGATTTTCGTATCCTTTATGAAATTTTCTTGGTGGTTATCGCGGCGATCACTTATCTAAAGCATTTCTATTTCTTTAACATTCTAGGTTATTTCCTCATATTTCATACTAAACAAACTATTTCCTCTGTTTCTGATGCTAAACTAACTAAAATATAAATTGTATCTAGTATCTGCATTTCTATCAACTCATATTTATCTTTAGCATTAGGTTTAGTTTTGTATACCAAAATCCAAAATAAGTTATTAAAATGTTGTTTTAGATCTGCTTTCTCTAGCTTCTTAAAAAAACTGGAATTTAGTAGCAAAATTGTTGGGTTTCAGCTTATTCCATTTTTCAAAATTAAGCTAAAATTGCCAATAAATAGTAAAAGGAAGAAAAAAGGGAAGTAGAATAAAAGTCCTGAACTCTAAAAGCCAGATGGTTTCTGTAGCATATAGACTTACAGAGTTTTGTCTAAGGGGTTAGTAAAACCGATTTTACTTTACTTCTTAATATTATGTCTATATACTTGATATTATTTTTAAATATTAATTTATTGATCTCTTTCTTTTTAGTACACTGTGTGGAATTTTGTTCCAAAAAATTTATTTGAACAGTTCAGAAGAGTGGCAAACTTTTATTTTCTTATTATATTTTTGGTTCAGGTAAGCTTTATTACTCAATATTAAGTTTGTAAACATAGTTTCTAAAAATATGTCTTAGAACAAAGAAAAATTACATTGTGTTGCTAATCATTTGACCATGGGACCATTTTTTCTGCAGTGCTTCTGCATTGTATTCAGTGAATACAATGATCTGTCATATCTAGATTTCTAAAAGAAATAGCCTGTAAACTTTAAGATCAATTGTATATTGTTTCATCAATAATGTGCTGTAGTACTTAGATTAACCATAATCTTAGCTAAGAGTGTAACCTAATATCTTTCAGATATTCTGCCTCAGAACATAAATGTTTAGGCTTTTAATATATAGTTCATATTTTCAGTACTTTCTGCCTGTGGAATCATCTTTGTACAAAGTAAACTTTTCTTTGGCTTTTAATTTTTTAATTTAAATTTAACTTAAATTTAAGTTATTTAAAAGAATTGTAATTTTTAAGTATCCCTGTGGGTACAGTTTTTTTTTTTTTTTTCCAGGAGACCGTTTTCTTTGCTTAAGTCTGTGTTTATTATAGGCTGTTAGACAGTTTCTTAATTTTCACCTTGTGCTTAAAAAAATTATATAGGTATATAAAATCAAGAGAACTTGAGTATATATCAAGATTTTAAAATAGTGATGGCCATTTTCCTTTAAAGAAGTTATTCTTTTCCGATAAAACTTCGCAATTTCAGTGTAGCATCAAATATATAAACTCTGAACTCTTCTCTCAGTAGAACCTGGGATTTCAAATGAAAAATTGAAACTTGTCAAATAATCATTTTAATGCTTTAGGAAACATTTACTTTTTTAAAAAAAAAATTGCTTTCTTTCATGAACAGACAAGGAACTTCTGATTTTCTGCCCGTAGACCGTTTGCTTGGCTTTCTTGGAAAAGCAAGAAATGTATGCTAACCATATCCACGTAACATCCATACATTTGTGAAATCACTAGCTAAGATGAATTCAGCTTGTCCATGGAATAGAACAAATTTAATGGGCCTATCCGGAGTAAAGGAACATCATTTTCCTAGTTATCCACCTCTGGCTCTGTTGGATGTAACAAAATCACTTATAGAAAAAAATTCTTTCCATAGTCCCATTCCTAGTTTTCTTTCCCTAGTGTTGATATCATTCTGAATCCCAGGGTAAAAATTGCTGACAGACTCTTCAGCATTTATCAGGATGTGCAAAGAAATGTGAAACGAGATCTGAGTAGCTGTAGTTCCACTCCTTGGCGAATATTGAAGAACTTTGTGTTTAAACAGAGTTGCTGAGTCCAGTCTAGCCATGTATGTGGATAGGCAATAGATTTAAATAGTCTTCCAACCCCACATAATAGCCAACAAAGTGAAGTTGTGAAATCGTGAACTAAAGTATACTCACTGTGTAATGTGAAATTTTAGATGTTAATAGTGTGATGTGCACAATATAAAAATATAATATTCTGTATTCTTTTTTATAAATCTAGCTTATGATTGATACACCTACCAGTCCAATTACCAGTGGACTTCCATTATTCTTTGTGATAACAGTAACTGCCATAAAGCAGGTATGAAATACTTTCTTTTTTTAATTTTCCTCCAAGTCATTTAGAAGTTGCTAAATATTTCCACTCCAAAGTAACATTTATTGTTGTGAAAATAATTTCCATAAGAAAGCAGCAAATTTGTCTGATATGTAGTAAAATTAAACTGAATTAGCCACTCTGTTATATTTCAGGTACCTGGTGACTCATGGAATGATTAACATCGTTAAAATATGTAGTTCCCTTGACAGAGCTAGAAAGCATCCAAAAATAAGTATTGTATATGTATAAACCATTTATATATGAAATAGATTTCTTAATTATAATCATCTTTGTAGAGTTTGGTGATATTTAAAGGAAATACAATTCAAAAGAGATATGTTTATAGAGAGCAGGGTATATACTTCTGGTGTGAACATTTGTGAGTAAAAACTATGTAGTTCAAAAATTAGGGTGTGGTAGCACATACCTGTGGTCCCAGCTACTTGGTGGGCTGAGGTGGGAGGAACGCTTGAGCCCAGGAGGTAGAGGCTGCCCTGAGCCGTGATTATGTCACTGCACTCCCACCTGGTTGACAGAGTGAGATCCTGTCTCAAAAAAAAAAAAAAAAATGTATAGTCCTTTTCTGCTGTTTACAACTTTCTCTTATGAGGTTAGTTTTTATGTATTTTCCCCCTGGGGAAATATTTTCAATCAGAGCATGAGTTGACATTAAAATCTAGTTACAGAGAAACAAGGTTATTAGATAAACATATAGAATAAGAAGGAAATTCATAGAAATGTCCTGTTGATTTAGCTACTACTTCTCAAAAAGGTCTTGGCAGGGTTTCAGTTATACAGAGATGATTCCTTCCACCTGCAAGAGAATTAACTGAATTTTCTCAGGCAAATGTGAATTTTTCATTTTATAAGATGTAGGGATAAGGCATAAATTGACATGGAAATAAAATTGACAAACATTTTACAGTTCTGGGATGAAGTATATTCTTTATTGCATACATAAGAAAGATAGAGGAGCCTATAGATTAACAATTAGATTATGCATCTACATGTCAGAGAATACTAGGCCACAGCTCTAAGTTCGATTTTACTTTCTTCACTCTTCCATTGGAGATTAAAATGTGTGTATATCAGTCGATATGCATTTAAATCACTCCATATAATTATTCACCTGATGAATATTTACTTTGATGAAATAAATGACAAACAGATGTCATTTATTTCAACAAAGTAACATGTTTGTCCTTTGGACCTCGTTTCTATATATACTTTCACCTTAGGTAATTTCATCCCATCCAGCAGATTGAAGTTACCATCTCTATGATGATGGTTCCCAAATTTATGTTTATCCTGAAACTATTCTTTGAACTCCAAACACACATGTACAACTGTTTGTACAACATTTCAACTTTGTCATCTCACAAGAATCTCAAACATGACTCTTGATTTTTTCCCCCTCGAAAACTATACTACTAGTTCTTGTTATTCTGCAGTTTATTAAATGGCACTACCATCCAACCACCGCAAGCCTTGACATCATCATCCTTTGACTGTTCTGTTTTATCCCTACCTTCAAGATCTCCCTCATTAGTCCAAGCCACCATCATGTTTTGTCTGGACAATTGCATTCTTTTCTGAAGAGTTCTCTCATTTCCGCTCTTACTCTCCTATGGTTTTCACAGAGCAGCCAGATTGATCTCTTAAAATCAGATCACACTACCCTCCCACTTAAAGCTACTGAACAGTAGCTTTGCATCACCACTTTGACCAAAACATGTCTTTTCAGTGATCTACAAAGACATAAAGACATACAGAGTCTAGACCCTGGTTCCTTCTTCATTTCCTACCATTTTTTTTTTAAACTCACTGTGCTGCAGCTACACTCCTCTACTTGTCCTCGAACACAGTAAGCATGCTCCTATCTCAAGATTTTATGACTTGCTGTACTTTCTTCCTGGAAAGTTCTTCTGCCAGATAATTGCATTCTCAATTCATTTTACTCTATACTTAAACTTTGAGCACCATGCCACTCTTATTTCTTAGTCTGTCCTTTTTTTCCTTCATATCATTTATTCTTTTGTTCTGTTGATAAATGTTGGTATTTTAGTTTATCCGTCACTTTCATTTGAATGTCTAGCTCTATGATGCCAGATAATTTATTCTATATACCTGCTTATTTCCCATTAGCAGAACAAGACCATGCACATATTGGGCCTTCAGTAGTTGTTTAACAGATGAATAAATGAATGAATGAACTTACTGGATATTTTTAAAGCCATGTAAAATGTTGCAATACTTCTTGTCCTTATTTCCCAATGTATATTTGGCCAAATATGGACTGCATTTAACTGGAATATGATACCATTAACTGAGTTGAAAAAAAGTTGGTGAATTTTTATCTACAAGTAAGAGTTTAATATAATCATAATAATAATTGACAGTCTCCTTCCGAAATTGGTTTAAGTAAAAGTGAATAAAGGCAGAAAGCAAAAAGGTTATGCCTAGAACCTGTGTTAGTATGATTATTAAATATGAGTACTAAATTTAGATGAGAGCTTCATAACTAAGGCAAAAGGGGGAAATATAAAAGGTCATATAGTTTTCAAAGAGAAAATTTGAACCACAAAGATTTTCTCCTTAACTCAAAACAAAATTTTGACACTCAGAGTTTTCTCTTTTGCAACAACTATTCCTAACTTTTTCTCATTTAAATACACAGAATACTTCCATATATTGTTCAGATTTATGTATCTATTTATTACTGTAGATCAATAGAACAAATTTTGGAAAAATTGTAAAAGTGAAAGTTGCCATGTTCCAACCTTTCTTTCTTGTCTTCTCCCCTTTTAGTCTGCCTTTTCCCTTTGTACTTCTATCAAAATAGGAAAAGGCTCCATTATCAATTACTTACACTTTAATATGAATGAGGTTGTCAGTTGTTTGCTTGTTTTTAACTTCTCCCAACTGTATTTACATATTAAGTCTTCTCTCCAATTGTGTAATGCAAGATACAGTGCTGTAGGAAATAAGATAGTCTTTGCCCTCCACGATTCTAAAACCTATGAAATAGGAAGGTAAGACCAAATATAAAAATAATTATGGTTCAATAGAGTAGTAGTAAAATCCAGTGAGGTGTAGCTAGCTATTCAGAGAAGGAAGGGAACACTTCATCTGGATGATCAGAGACGGTTTTGTGGAGGAAATATTATTATTATTATTTTTAAATAAATTTAAGAATTTATTCAAGTAAGGGTCATATTTCAAATCAGTAGGTAAAATATCAGACAATAAATTGTGATATGATAATCACTTGAATATTTAGAAAAAATAGTTGGATTCATACTTCATACCATATAGGAAAATAAAACATTTGGATTACTAAGCTGAATATACATAACTACAAAATAATAGAAGTAAATACAGATGAAATTTTATCTCATTTTCAATTTGGGAATTAATCAGTTAATCTACTGGTGTAAGCAAGGAAAGGTATCATATAGGAAAAATAAAATGTGAGTGTTTAAAAGAAGTCTGAATAATATTAAAAGCAAAAATGAAACTGAAAAATTTGTATTCTGTGTAACAAAGGGCCTATGTCCTTAATTTTATCTTTTTTAGAGTCTCATTCTATTGTCCAGGCTGGAGAGCAGTAGTGCAATCAGAGTTCATTGCAGCCTTGACCTCCCAGGCTCAGGTGATCCTTCCACCTCAGCCTACCAAATAGCTGGGACTACAGTTGCGTGCCACCACACCCAGCTAATTTTTGTAATTTTTTTTGTAGAGACAGGGTTTCGCCATGTTGCCGGGTCTGGTCTCCAACTCCTGGGCTCAAGCGATTCTCTCCCTTCGGCCTCCCAAAGTGATATAATTACAGGCTTGAGTCACCACGCCCAGCTGATCTTAATTTTAAAAGATATTTTACCAAGAGCACATACCTAAATAAGGAAAAGGCATGGATCATCTCCAAGAAAAGAATTGCCAAATTGCTGATAAATAGATGAAAATATAAATTCTCATGGAGGAAATATTATTAAGATGAGTTTTGGAATATGGGTAAAATGACAGTTGAGGAAGAAGATGAGGTAGAAATGAACTACTTGGGCAAAGGCCCAAGTGCAAGAAAAGGCAAGACCTATTTTGGGGAATTGTAAGTCTAACTAATGTTTGATCCTATTTAGGAAAGTACTACAAGGTAATAGAAGTATAGGTTGGTTCTAAATTACGGAAGCCAGAAGATGCTTTGTTGTAAGCATTGAGAATCACTGAAGGGGTTCTGAGCAGGATAGTGAATCAAGACAATGCTTTGGGAAGATTAATCTGGCAGGAATGTGTAGGATGGATTAGAATTTATGAGCTTGTATTAAAAAAAGATAATGTTTGAATTATCGTTGCTCTGCTATTAATGTCATCTGACTGTAAAGAAAAGTGTGCTTTTGACAGTTTCAGAAAAAATATTTTGACTCTCAATTAAATTTCTCTAAAATGACATACTGCAACTTAAATAAGGCCAACATAATTTAGGTGTCTTAAGAGTGCTTTCCCACAAGGTTTCCACCTGAAAACAGTATACCTTCAAAATAGTCTTTCATATTTTGCTTTTTATTTTATAATTTCATAATATTTTTAAAATAATAGATGCACATTTTTTTAAGGGAAACAGCACAAAATAGAATATAGTAAGTCTTAGACTCCTAACTCCCAGTCTCCTAGTTCTCCTACCCAGGGAGCAATTATTTGTAAGTTAGTCCAGATATCTATGCAAAGTGTTCACATAGGCAAGCATATTTTTTCACAAATGGTAACATAGAACAAAACCTATTCTGTACCTTATCTTTTTATTCACTTACTCTTTCTTAGAAATGATTCCATTATCTATACTTGTGCTGTATCTCTGAGTTCTTGAATTTTCTTAAAATGGCATAGGAAGTCTTTTCCACTTAAAAGATCGCCATTCCTTAATATTTAATCAAAAGATTCTTTGTGAAATGCTTGTGTCTGTTTCCTTCCTAGTGATGATCCATACAGGCTAACATATTTTTGTTAAGCACAATTGACCCTTGAACAATGCAGGGGTTAGGGGAACCCCTTATGCAATTGAAAATTCATGTATAAGTTTTGACTCTCCCAGAACTTAACTACTGATAGTCTACTGTTCATCAGAAGCCTTACCAATATCATAAGACAGTCGTTGAACACATATTTTGTATGTTATGTGTATTATATACTGTATTCTTAAAGTCAGCTAGAGAAAAGAACATGTTATTAAGAGGATCATAAGGAAGACAATATATTTACTATTCATGAAGTGGAAATGGATCGTGATTAGGGTCTTCATCCTTGTCTTCACATTGAGTAGACTGAGGAGGAAGAGGAGAGGTTGGTCTTGCTGTCTCAGGGGTGGCAGAGGCACAAGAGGTAGAGGAGGTGGATAGGGAGGAAGATGATTTAGGTACACTCAGTATAACTTTTAGTGAAAACAATCCGTGTATGAGTGGACCTGTGCAGTACAAACCTGTGTTGTTCAAGGGTCAACTGTACTAATTATAATTCTGTCAGTCTGTTGTTTAAGAAAGTAAAAGAACACAATCTCAGTTCCAAAAATCTGCTCATTTTTTTCTACTTATTGTCTGTAATGCTCTGTGAATTTATACTTTATGATTAAAATATCATTTGTACATAGAAACAATAGAATTTAGTGATTGCATAGATGTTAGGAAAAGGGTAGGAATTAAGAATGACTCCCCAGATTTCTGGCAAGAACAGCTTGGTAGATGGTGATGTTATTTGTCAAGATGGGAAACATTGGACATGCAGCACACTTTCAGGACATCATCTGTTTGGTTCTGAATATGTTTAAGACATTTATGAGACATCAAAATTGAGATATTAATAAAGCAATTAGGTATTCAAGTTTGGGGTTCAAAAGAGATATATGGCGGGAGATACACATTTCAGAATTACCAGCATATTTATACTATTTGAAGACACAGGGATAGAAGAAATCTCTTAGTGAGAAAGAGGAATGTGAGAAAAGGATCCATAAAGGTGACATCGAAGGAGCCTCCGTAAGGAAATTGAGAAGAAATAACTAGAGGTCCTGTGAAAACCAGGAAAATGTATATGACAAAAAAGAAGCAAGTGTTTCCAGTAGGAACAAATATCAGATACCTATGAGCATATGCATCCAAATAGCCTCATATGATTCTGGAATGTAGTGTTTTAGGGAAGTTTTTGAGTTTTTTTTCTTATTTGATAAAAGTATCTTCAAATTACACTGAAAAATTATTTTTTACCCTTTGGATATTTACAGGGATATGAAGATTGGTTACGGCATAACTCAGATAATGAAGTAAATGGAGCTCCTGTTTATGTTGTTCGAAGTGGTGGCCTTGTAAAAACTAGATCAAAAAACATTCGGGTATGCATCTGGTAAATAATGGAAATCAACTTTATCTTGATATCACAGGACATAATTCTAATCTTGATATTACGTTTTAGTTAAAAGCCTACTTTCCTATGCTAAAATACTGTGATAGGCTGCTTCTTTAGAGCCCAATAAAAGTAAGTCCTTGCCTTTTAAAATTTATAAATTCACTCTTCCCCAAAATTCTTTATAGGTGGGTGATATTGTTCGAATAGCCAAAGATGAAATTTTTCCTGCAGACTTGGTGCTTCTGTCCTCAGATCGACTGGATGGTTCCTGTCACGTTACAACTGCTAGTTTGGATGGAGAAACTAACCTGAAGGTTTGCTTGCATATGTTTGAGTATTGCTCTTGGTGAACAAAGTGTCTTTGGATTATAATTATACTTAACTTTGGTTAAAGTAGTAAAGTTTGACCAGATTAAGGGGAAGTTTTTAAAATTACTATTTCAAAAATAAAAAGGTTTTAAGAAAGAATTGATGTTATATCTTTATTTCAAGGGTAGCCTCACATGGGTTTAATCCAAGTTAAAAACAGAAGGTGTTTTTAGGAAAAATATAATCTTTTACTATTTGTGGTACTTTTAAAAGATAAGGGACAAATTTATATTTTCTCAGTTTTCAGAGTGTAATCAAAGGTGAAAATTCACAGTTTTTCCTATTAAATTACTTATGATAAAGTAATAGTGACTATGCACACAGACTTAATTTCCTTATGTGCAAATGGCCTCTTTAGACAGGTAATGATAGTAGCTTCCTTTTCCCCTTGTTTATTTTACATGTTTCTTTCTCTTCTGTTGTCTAGCTGAGTGATCTCAAGTACAGTATGCCATTACTTTACCTATAAAAGAGATTTGAAATAACTGATATTGAAGGTCGCAATTTGGATCTGAAAACTCTACAGTTTAATTCATTTTTTTCAGACACATGTGGCAGTTCCAGAAACAGCATTATTACAAACAGTTGCCAATTTGGACACTCTAGTAGCTGTAATAGAATGCCAGCAACCAGAAGCAGACTTATACAGGTATGGTGTGATATTCAGTATACTTATTTTAAGTCCTATTTACAGACCTCATTTTTAAATAACCATAAACATAAAATGAAATCTTTAGCTAATTGGAGACAGTATTTGTGGGGTGGGTTGGTGGGAGATGCAATTAATGGTGAAAAAAACTAAGAGCAGAAATTGCTAGAATTCTAAGCAAAAGATAATAGTTCAAAGCCAGAGTTTATATTCACAAGTTTCTTCACATTACCTTCTATTTTGCTATGAACTAGCATGCTCACTTTGTAGCTATAACAGTAGTTATAGTAGACATAAGATTACTTTCTTAGAAGAAAATAATGATTTTTTTGGTAAGCTCCATGAAGCCAGGGACTATGTCTTTGTTTTTACCACTATAGAGGATACTGCTTTTAAATTAGAGGATACTACTTTTAAATTATAACCTTATAAAGTTTTCAATATTTTACTTACACGTAGCACATAATAAAGTAAAAAATAATTTTCTATAAATATATAACAGCTATGAGTTTCTCAAAGACAGAAACTATTATTCATCTTATTATCTATCACAATGAACACAAAATAAAAACTATTTTTCTAGTTTGTTAGATTTTTAAAGATCTTGTTTCTGAAAGGAGAGAAAGGAACAGAGGAACTAACTTCTTTTAACATTACAGTTTGCTAAACACAGTGTTGTATACCTTCAGTGATCATCTTCAGTAATCCTACCAGTTATATGTGGGCTGTGGAATGGAAACAACTTTTTATTATTAAAAAATTAAATGATTAACTAAGTTCATTTTTACTCAGTAAGTGGTGGTAGACTATAAATTACAGCAACTTTGTAAAAATCACCCTCAGCTTCTTGTCATATTATATATCTCCACCTGTTGGTTGAAATGTTTCAAAGTCTTTAGCCGTTGGCTTTTCCAAACTTCTTACGTATCTTTTTTTTGGATCCATCTTTATAATGGAGGTTTTCTCTATGTGATGTTATAAAAATTGTATACTTTCATCAAAGTCAAATGCAGTATAGAATTTGCCAAATAACTAAAAACTTTGGAATCATATGCTTTAAAAGCACTTGATAGACTGACTGTAAGACATATTTAACTGTGAAGAATTTTAAGATTTCTATATTGCTGTTACATCCTGGTCTGAGGCAATGGCAGATTATAAAATAATTATTAAAAACCAGAAAATGGACAACTAAGAACTAAGCAAGCATAAGATTAATATGAGATGAAGTATAACTAATGCTTTGGTGTATGGTTTTTACATTATCTTGGAATATGGGGAGAAAGTTTGAAAAAACTTTTTTAAATACACACTTTCTCTTATTGGAAGTATGTGTTTTGTTTTAAATATAAGTAAAATGTAATCATTGCAACAGGCTTTTATAGTAGAAAGAAAACTCGTAATTATATCACTACTTAAAATCTTTGAATGCCGTTTTTATTCATTCATTCATTTAACAAATTATTGTTTAGCATCTGTGTGCTCATTGTGATAGGTGAATAAGATGAATAGGAATAGTTTCCCTCCTTGAGGAACTCATAGAAGTTAGAGACAGTATTTATATAAAATTATATCTTTCGTTTTATTATGTGCTTGTAACACATATATGTGCTATATATTATATATATATATTCACATATATTACATGTGAAATATTGCAAACATTTTATATGTCCAAGTAGGAAAATGCTTAGATAGGTATATATGTAGATATTTAAAATCTTTTTAAAGAATTGAATGATATAGGTACATACTGAAATATAATGTTAAATGAAATAAGATACAAAGTTGGGGCTCTCATATGATCCCAGTTATGTAAAAATAATGTGTGTGCAATAGCAAAGACATGGAATCAACCTAAATGCCTGTCAGTGGCAGATTGGATAAAGAAAATGAGGTACATATACACCACAGAATACTATGTAGGCACAAAAAAGAAAGAGATCACGTCTTTTGCAGGAACATGGATAGAGCTGGAGGCCATTATCCTTAACAAACTAATGCAGGAACAGAAAACCAAATACTGCATGTCCTTACTTATAAGTGGGAGCTAACTGGTGAGAACACATGGGCACAAGGGAACAACACACACTGGGGCATACTGGAGGATGGAGGGTGTGAGGAGGGAGAAGAGCAGAAGAAATAACTGTTGGGTACTAGACTTAGTACCTGAGTGACAAAATAACCTGTACAACAAACCTTTGTGACACAAGTTTACCTATATAACACACCTGCACATGTACCCCTGAACCTAAATGTTTAAATAAATGTGTGTATATATGTACTAAATAGGTAGTTAGGTGGCAAGATGGAATCATTGATAGCTGCAGAGAGAAAAACCTGGAGGAATTGTAGATCAAAATTTAGTAATATTCTCGTGGTAGGATTTCTACTGATTTTTAATCATCTTTTTCTTTTCCATTTTTTAAATATTTATTTTATTTTATTTTATTTTATTTATTTTTGAAACAGCGTCTCGCTCTGTTGCCCAGGCTGGAGTGCAGTGACGCGATCTTAGCTCACTGCAACCCCCGGACTCCCGGGTTCAAGCGATTCTCCTGCCTTAGCCTCCCAAGTAGATAGGATTATATGTGTGTGCCACCACACCCTGTTAATTTTTTTGTATTTTTAGTAGAGATGGGGTTTCACCATGTTTGCCAGGCTGTTATCAAACTCCTGACCTCAAGTGATCCGCCCACTTCAGCCTCCCAAAGTGCTGGGATTACAGGTGTGAGCCACCCCGCCCAGCCTAATATTTCTTTTAAGAATGTGGATTGGTTTTGTGATTTAAAAAAGTATTGTCCATTATAGTGAACGGTATTCTTGACCTTTTTTTAAATATTGCAGGAAGCTGAATTAATGATCATTTTAAATGGCTATGAATAGTCCAAGTGCATGTACTAGAACCTAACCATTCCCCAACCTTTCCATACTTGACTCCTTTCATTGTTTTGCTGTTTCAAATACTGTATGGTACCTCATTACGAGTAAATTCACCAATTCAAAATCTAGTGGTTGAATAGTTCATTGCTTTCTCCTCTTTGATACAATTTGCTAACTTGTCTTCCAGGACACTCCCCTCTCTTGGTTTACCTCCTACCTCACTATTCCCTCTGTCTCAGTCTCCTTTGCTAGTTTTTCCTCTTGTCCCAGACTTCTTCCTGTTAGAGTGCCCCAGGACTTGCACTGTTCCTTCTCTACCTTACCTTTCACTATCTACCCTCACTCCCTTGGTGATCTCACCCAACCTCCTGGCTTTAAAGACTGTCTACATGCTGCTGACTATCGGATTTATTTCTCTATCCCAGACTTCTTTCCTAAACTTCAGCTGCCTGTTCCACAGTTCCACCTGGATATTTAGTAGAAATCTCAAATTAATAATCAAGCTGAAAACTAAACTGCTAATCTTCCTGAAAGAAACCGTTTCTACCAGCAGTCTTTCTCATCTCAGTTGATACAGTCCATCCTTCCAATTGCTCAGGCCAGAAACCTTGGAATCAGCTGTGACTCCTCACATCTCCTCTCCCTTCGTCTTTCTTCACCTCCTTACTCACATCTCACCCCAACCCATCAGAACATTCTGAAGGCTTACCTTCAAAATACATCCAAAATCTGACCATCTTTTCCTAGTTTTGTCTGAGCCAGTACCATCTCCTGCCTGGATTACTGATATTTTATAGTCTGTTCTCACAAAAGCAGTCATAGTGTTCCTTTTTAAATGTAAGTCAGATCATGTGACTCTTCTGCTTAACCCTGTAGTGGCTCACCGTGTCACTCAGAGTCAAAGCCCATATGTCTATAACCATCTCTAGGATCTGCCCCCATCCCCCATCCCCAACCTTTCTTCTCTGCCCTGTTTGCTGTCCTTCCACCTCTAGCTCATCCTGCCCATACACTGACCTCCTTAGTTTTCCTTGAACATACCATGTCTACTCCCACCTGGTCACTAGACCTAGCCCTTGTCTAACTCTTGAGTAACACCTTCAAGTCTGCTTAAATCACCTCCTCAATGGAGGCCTACCTTAACTACTTAGTACGCACGCTGATCCTTCTTATTCTGTTCTGCTCTTCTGTTTTCATAATACATAATATTTTCTAGTATACTGTGTAATTTACTTTTTTATTATGTTCATTGCTTACCATCTCTCCCACTAGAATGTAAACTCTAGAGCAGGCATCTTTGTGTATTTTGTTCACTGATGGATCTCAAGCACCTAGAACAGTATCTGTCATCTTGCAGGCCTTACTGTGTATTTGTCGACAGTTGATAGAGTAAACATTGTTGTATACCCTTTGATTGAATTACAGGTTGAATATCCCTAATCCAAAAATTCAAAATCCAAAATGATCCAGATTCTTGCCATTTTGAAAACATTTTTTATTCATTACCTCATTCATAGCTGGAGTAGAGATAGCAAGAATTCTAAATTTTTTAAAGCTTAAGGACTGATAAGTGTTTTTAAAATGATTTATAGCAAGAATATTGGACCATTCATATATACAAATGGTTGATTTTTATTTCATGTGTAAGAATGGTGCAGGCCGGGTGCAGTGGCTCACACCTGTAATCCCAACACTTTGGGAGACCGAGGTGGGCGGATCATGAGGTCAGGAGATCGAGACCATCCTGGCTAACATGGTGAAACCCCGTCTCTACTGAAAATACAAAAAAATTAGCCAGGTGTGGTGGCGGGCATGTGTAGTCCCAGCTACTTGGGAGACTGAGGCAGGAGAATGGCATGAACCCAGGAAGCAGAGCTTGCAGTGAGCCGAGATCGCACCACTGCACTCCAGCCTAGGCGACAGGGCAAGACTCGTCTCAAAAAAAAAAAAAAAAAAAAAAAAGGATGGTGCAAAAAAACAGCCATTGATGTCATAAGTGATATTATATGGTTTTGTAATGTGAATTTTTTGATAGATTCATGGGACGAATGATCATAACCCAACAAATGGAAGAAATTGTAAGGTAAGAATTAATTTGTGTTATCTAATTACCTTTAAATGGGAACTGTTTGGGGGAGGGACTAGAAGTTCCAAAGGGAGATTATGTAAATAAGCAGCCCATCATGGGAAAGGGTTAATTTTGTTGTTTTTTGTTTGTTTTGTTTTGTTTACATTTAGTGGTTTATTATATCACTTCAGAATCGTTCAGTGCAAGCTAGAGTGTTTAGTGGTCAACCCAGAACTGCTTACTTTTCTGATTGGTTTATCATATCCTTTATAATAAACCACTAAATGTAAACAAAGCATACAGATGAAGAGATGCTCAGGGCCAGATATTGGGGAAGGGTTGTGGAGCTTCCGTGCTCTCCCTGGGCGTGCCACTCTCCAGAAACCTCTGGAAGCCCTCCCAACCCATTTCTCTTGGTTTTTTTATGGAAGCTTCATGACATCAGCTTTCTTTACTCCAGAGTATAGGGCAGGAAGGACCCTCTCTGGGGATGGCCTTAAGACCCACAATTAGAAAGGTGGGGGAAGAGTAGAGTCCTACCTTGGGGTGAAAGGAGGGCAGGAGAAGGTTAGAAGCCTGCTCCTGAGGCTGAACACACCCAACATTATAACAAAAGACTGTAACAAGGGCTATGGGAGTTATGAGCCAGGGACCACGGATGAAAACTAATGTATGTATCATAACATCACAGGCCATCCCCTAGTTTTCAAACACAAATCCCTTACATCAAAAGAATATACAATTCAGAAGATATTGCCACATTACTAGAATCCCATTCAGTTGTTAATAATTAGTCCAGTCCATCATAGTGGATAAGTATCTCTCAGAGTAAGGTCACTCAGGTTTGCAGGCTTCTTACCAATCCTCTCAGATTCCAAAAGCAGCTGTGGTCTCAGCAAACAAGACAGCTTCACTCTTTCAGGCATCTGGTATTATTGAGCTAAGAGACAATGTAATCTCTTGCTCTGAGCCTCTTTCTAGGTGTTAATGTAATGTTAGATTTCCCTCAACTTGTAACCCATTTATTCATTCATTTACCCTCAGCTATTATTTCTCCTTTTCTCCATTAATACCCAAACTTTTCCAGGAAAGGGTTAATTTAAAAGCACTTTGCATTTCATCTGCTAGTAATTTGTGGCAGCAGCAAGTGAGGATGAAACAAATCCCATGAAATGATATCAAAATAATTTAGTAAGATTATTTGTGTTTTTGCATTTCTTTTTCTGATAATACTAGGTAGTAATATTAAAAGGAAACATAGCTGCTTTTTTGCACTCCTTATACATTTAAACCGACGATGCTTAGTAAGTCTAGAATATGAAAAATGTTTTATATGATGTTTAACAAGTATAAGTGCTATGCTCTTCTTCACTTCAGAATCATTCAGTGCAAGCTGGAGTGTTTAGTGGTCAATCCAGAACTGCTTACTTTTCTGATTTTTATTTTTCTTGGTTGTTTCAGATTGTTTTCCCTCAATATTTGGGTTAATGAATGGCTCCTAAATGAAAGGCTTTGTGTCAGTTCAAAGATATGCTGATAGGATATGATTACGTTGTTACTCGTGAGCGTTAACCTTATTTGGAATCAATCTTGGAATCAGCTCTTGAGTTTCTAATCGTATTTGACATTCTACCTCTTTTCTGGGGACATGTTCAGTTTATACTGGCTGCATGAAATAAGTCACTATAACAGAAAGAGTTGAGCATTTTTTAATGAAATCCTCAAGACAAGCCAGCAAAAATACCATACATTCACATTGATTCACATTTTTAATAAGCATTAACATAGGAGCATGTTCAGTAAACACTGTAGCAAGATCTTTGTATGTGTAGGATCCCTGCTGAATAACTATGACTAGGTTTATTTTGATTTTTATAGGGAAATAGTGAGAAATGTGTGGATACATAGTCTGAGTTGCATTAATATGTGAAGGAAAATAGCAGTTATATTACTTCAGCCCCTAGAATGGTTAAAAAAATGAACCATGTTCTCTACTAAAACAACCTGACCAAACATGAATTATCTTTTAATCTGAAGTTGTCATTATATCCCAATTTTACATGCCAGTGTGAGCTAAAAGTATTTCTGTTTATTGTTAGAAGCAACACTGAGTGAAAAAGAGCTATTTTATAGCTCCTAAAATAGTTTTCATATTGATTTGGACTATCCATGGAGTGTACTCCAAATATGACTGTATTGGTTCTCCTTGCTTCATTGCAATTTTTTACGGTGTTTGGGTTTGCAGGTGTCTTCATAAATGGTTCAGATTCTGTTTGGTTTGGATAATTGTGTATGCATATTTCAGAAAACTATAAGGAATAGCAACAAAATAATGGCTTTTTAACTTTTCCATAGAAGATTCTTATTTTGCTATCACTAAGAAGATCAATTTCCTTTCTAGTTATTCCTTGTCGTTTTATATCTCCTTTATGGAGAGAAATTCAAACAGCAAGAAGACCTGTGCTTCAAGAAGTATGCAATGCAAGTAGTCAAGTTATACTGTGCGATCTTGCCTAGAAAAAGCACTAACATACCTTGTACATTGTATTTTATAATTCAGTATAATTGTGCAGAATTCATGCATTTATATGCAAATCATACTACAGTTTATGTTTACGTTGTGTTCTAATTCTTTATTTTCCCTTTCAAAGCTGTTGATTAACTTTGCTTTAAAATTTTAAAATTTCATCTTCTGCCACACATTTTTAAATCGCTGCTTACTCTTTGATTTTGCTGAATTTTATGTTTAAAATTTTGAAACTAGTGGCTTTGTGACTGTATTTACATGCATAATCATTTTTCTGAGCCACTAATCTTAAAGCAGGTATTTGTTGTTACAGTAACTAACATCATGATTGGCCTAGGCAGCCTTTTTATTTATTTATTTATTTATTTATTTATTTATTTATTTTTTATTTTTGAGATGGAGTCTCACTCTTGTCGCCCAGGCTGGAGTGCAGTGGCGCAATCTCGGCTCACTGCAACCTCCGCCTCCAGGGTTCAAAAAATTCTCCTGCCTTAGCCTCCTGAGTAGCTGGGACTACAGGCGCATGCCGCCACGCCTGGCTAATTTCTTTTGTATTTTAGCAGAGACGGGGTTTCACCATGTTGCCCAGGCTGGTCTCGAACTCCTGAGCTCAGGCAATCCACCCGCCTCAGCTTCCCAAAGTGCTAGCATTACAGGCGTTAGCCACCACGCCCGGCCCCTGGGCAGCTTTATAGTAGCTGGGATTTTGGTTTTATATGAAAGCGGTGTTATGGCTATAGCTTAAGTACCTTCTGCTGAAGATGCCATTTCAGAATTGAATTGAGTTTTTAATATATTCAGTGCTTTATGGTTATTTTCTTTTTTTCCTAGACCTCTGGGGCCGGAGAGTCTCCTGCTTCGTGGAGCCAGATTAAAAAACACAAAAGAAATTTTTGGTTTGTACATATTTAAACATTTTAAATTATTGATTTGTGTTGATGCTTTATATGAAGTACTTTTAAAAGTACAATGTTTGTGGTCTTTTGGTTAGATAATTTATTAATTATTTGTCATTTATGATAATTTTCTTATAAAGTTTGTATTACAGTAGTCGTGTATTGAACTTTTGTTTTGTTGATGATCCCTGTTTTTTAATAGTAGACTAGAACCTTGATCTTATGTTATCTTTACGGATACTTGTGAAACTGAGTGCAGATAATTTATATAACACTTCTAGTAATGGTGGGTGAGAACCAATATAATCTGGCATCATGGTACAGTAAACCACTTCTATAATTTCATTATGATTATTAGATTGGATTAATAACTGCAGATTTATCCATTCATACATTTATTCAACAAATTTACTGATATCTGAATATATACTAGGTACTATTGGAACATACACTGATTGGATCAAAAGGATGAATAAGTACTGCTCTTGCCTTGGAGATGGATCAAAAGGATGAATAAGTACTGCTCTTGCCTTGGAGATCTAAATTAATACAGTACACTCTGAGTCAACTATAAGCAAATTGTGAAGTTGATGATAACCTTTAGCTGTTAGCTAGCTCCTCACATTTCAGGAATGGCCCTTAGTATCTTGGCCCACTGTGTTACCCACTGGCTGTCTGCAGCTTGTGAGATCTTCTTTCTCATTTGCTCTTTTTCTGTTACCTGTACTATATCTTATCTCTCAGTGTTAGACTCTCTGATAAAGAAGTCCATATATCGAGGAAAAAAAAAAAAAAACACAAAATAGCAAGTGTTGGTGAGGATGTGGAGAAATTGGAACCCTTGTACATTGCTGATGGGAATGTAAAACGTTGCAGCTGCTGCCTTGAAAAATAGTTTTGGCAGTTCTTCAATAAGTTAAATATAGAATTATATGACTTAATGATCCCACACTACATATATACCCAAAGTAACTGAAAATGAGTGTTCAAACGAAAACTTCTACAAGAATGTTCATAGCAGCACTATTCATGATAGCCAAAGGTTGGAAATAGCCCAATGTTCATTAGATAATGAATAAGCAAAATATGGTATATCCATATAATGGAATATTATTCAGCTATAAAAAGGAATGAAGTATTAATGCATGCTACAGTATGGATGAACCCTGAAAATACTATGTTGAGTGAAAGAAGCCAGACACAAAAGGCCACATGTTGTATGATTCCATTTATTTGAAATACCCAGAATAGGCAAATTCATAGAGACTGAAAACAGATTAGTGGTTTCCAGGGGCTGGGGAGTAGAGGAGAATGGAGAATGTTTGCTTAATGGGTACAGGGTTTTCTTTGGGGGTGATGAAAATTCAAAATTATAAATGTACTAAGTGCCACTGAATTATACACTTTAAACTGGTAAATACGTATGTTTTTCCACAATTAAAAAGAAATCCGTAAAAATATTCTAATAGCAGAAACCAGAGTAAACCTTGAGGGCTTTTAGATCCTCTAATATAACACTGTACTTTAAAACTTTTTTTTTTTTTTTTTTTTTTTGAGACAAGGTTACTCTGTTGCCCAGGCTGGAGTATAGTTGCACGATCTCGGCTCATTGCAACCTCTGCCTCCCGGGTTCAAGCAATTCTCCTGCCTCAGCCTCCCAAATAGCTGAGATTACAGGCATGTGCCACCATGCCCGGCTAATTTTTGTATTTTTAGTAGACCACGTTGGCCAGGTTGGTCTCGAACTCCTGACCTCAAGTGATCCACCTGCCTTGGCCTCCCAAAGTGATGGGATTACAGGCGTGAGCCACTGCGCCCGGCCAACACATCTTTCTAGTAGTAACTTCGTCACTCCTGTTTACTTTAAAGTAAACCATAATGAATGGGGTCCAAATTTTGTACACTCTTAAAAGAAAATGTGAATTTGAATGCCTTTAGATGGGTCTGTCTTCTGTTGTTTTGCCTCAGTACCACCTCTCCCTATTGGATCATTCTGGCTATTTTACCACGTTTCTATAATCTCTATTTGAGTTACAATACCCTGCCTTTAAGGAATAAGTCAAGATAAAACTTCCAGGACAAATATTTAGGAAGAGGGCATGAAAGGTTCTATATTGCTTTTCAAATTGTACTATTTAGGGATGGGAATTTATTGATCATCTCTCAGTTTTTAGGCATTTTGTTAATTTGTCATACAGACCTCACAACTCTATGAGGTATTTTTTCCCATTTAAAGATGGGAAGATTGAGACTCACAGAAATTACTTACCCGAGGATGTAGAACTAATAAGTGGCAGAGCTAGAATTCAAACCAAGGTCTAGCTGCAAAGTTTTTTGATAAGCTGGTCTCACCTAATTCCATTTGTTGTCCAGTTTTAGTCCCATTACTACTGTCATCCTTGCTCATCTCAAAGTCATTCAATAGGCGCACTTTTTTAAATAGCACTTTCCATGTGCTTACTTGATTTACTCTGACAGACTTCCATATTATCTCTCCAATGGTTATGGAATAATGTCTAGACCCCCGATTCCAGCATTCAGGGCTTTTCACACTGTGGCCATAGTCCATTGTCCCAACCTAACAGAAAGTGCTTTTCCATATCTGTCTTTGTTAACACTGCTGTATTTGTAATGGCCTTCCCTGACACTTTTATCTTTCCAGATTCTTTTCCTCTATCAATTCCAATTCAAGTAATAAATTTTTCATTCAGGTATCTGTTACAACTCAGGAACAGGACTCCATGCCCTCCCCCATTTAGCCAGTTGAGTGACTGGGGCTTCCCAAAATTGGACTCAGAAAGCCTTTTAGTACTCTGAAAATACTTAAAGAAAAGCAAAATTATAACAACTGTCAGACAGTACACTAAAAGCTTTCATGCTGGTAAATATATTTATTTCTTGTGAAACATGCTAGAGGATTATTTTAAGAGACAATTTTGTTTTATTTTACAGGTGTTGCGGTATACACTGGAATGGAAACTAAGATGGCATTAAATTACAAGAGCAAATCACAGAAACGATCTGCAGTAGAAAAGTAAGAAAACTGTTTTCATTTATTTATATGTAATTATAACTATACATTTTTTATTCATTTGGTATAAAATATTATATATATAATATATATTAAGTAAACAGAATGAAAACCTTGGGGACAGTGATAGTTTCTTATATTTTTACATACAAGTAACATTTTGCACAGTATTGGACATGTAGTAAATGCTCTATAGTATGACTTTTAAAATAAATACTATTGAATAAATGGTGGAATCACTTAATCACGCTAATGCAGATAACAGTTCTAAAACTGAAAAAAAAATTTAAATAAACAACTATTTGAAAACATTGGAGAGAAACCAGAATCGAATAGAAATGGGCAAGGAGTGTAATCCTGAAAGATGATAGCAGCAAGGGGGAAAATTTAAGAGTATAGCTTTTTGCCTGAGGGCACTCCCCAGTTTATGTGCTGCTTGGGACATCAAAAAGTCTGAACTTTACTGGATAGAAGTATCAGAGGACAAGGTTAATAGCTGGAAGAGCAGCTGGAAAGTTAGGGGAAAATAATGTAAGGGGATTAGCATTAATTCCCTTCTGTAAGCAATGAGATGTAAGCTACAGAATGGAATTAACTCTAAAAACTGCACATAAATTCTGCCCAGGTCCTTGGCTGACTGCTAGAACTATACATGTGCAAGGGAGACAAAAGAACTCAACAGAATTTTACTGCTGCCCATTGCATTGGAGACACAGTTTGTTGAACTAGGTGAAGTTAACTTCCTACTGGAATAAAAATAGCACTCTTCTGAGGAACATAAAAGAATACAGACTGTCTACAATGTATTATTATAAAGTCCAGTCTGCAATAAAAAATAAGCAGAATATGAAGAAAATGTAATTCATCCATAAGATAAAAAGCACTCAGTAGAAACTGTCTCCAAAATGATCCAGATCTTGCATTTAGCAGACAAGAACTTTAAAGCAGATATTATAAATTTATTATAAACATGTTTAAGGGCCTAAAGGAAAATTTGAATGAACATATGGGAAAACATAGCAGAGAAATGAAAACTCTTGACTTGAAAAACATAATTACTAAAATGGAAACATCATTAGGTGGGCTCAACACCAGACTGAATAAATCAGACCAGTGAACTTGAAGAAAACACAAATTACTCAGTCGAAGAATGGAGAGGAAAAAAGATTAGGAAAAATGAACAGAGCTTCAGAGCCATGTGGGATAATATTAAGCTGTTTGGCATATGTGTAATTGATTCCCAAAAAAAGAGAAAAAAGGACAGAATAAACGTATTTGAAAAAATAATGACTGAAAATTTCTAAAATTTGAGGAAGAAACTTCAGCCTACGCTACCAAGATCAGCAAACTCTAAGCAGGAAAAATATAAAGAAATATAAAGAAACCCACACCAAAGCACATCATGGTCAAAATACTAGAATCCAAAGAAAAAGAAAATATTTCATGGAGCCGAAGAGAAATGCATCACATGTAAATGAATAACAATATAAGCGATAACCAGTTCTCATCAGAAACAACGGAGCACATTGGGGAAAGGACATCCTCTTCAGGAAATGGTGCTGGGAAAGTTGGATAGCTACATGCAGAAGAATGAAACTGGATCCCTATCTTTCACCATGTAAATAATCAACTCAGCGCTGAGCACGGTGGCTCATGCCTGTAATCCTAGCACTTTGGGAGACCAAGGCAGGAGGATCACTTGAGGTCAGGAGTTCGAGACCAGCCTGGCCAACATGGTGAAACTCCGTCTCTACTAAAAATACAAAAATCAGCCGGGTGTGGTGGCGGGTGCCTGTAGTCCCAGCTACTCAGGAGGCTGAGGCAGGAGAATTGCTTGAACCTGGGAGGCAGAGGTTGCAGTGAGCTGAGATCATGCCACTGCACTCCAGCCTGGGCAACAGAGTGAGACTCCATCTCAAAAAACAAAACAAAACAAAACAAAAAGTATATCAAAACCACAATGAGATGTCATCTTGCCAGCCAGAATGGCTATTATTAAAAAGACAAAAAAATAAATAAATAAATAGCAGATGCTGGCAGGGATATGGAGAAAAGAAAACTCTTATATGTGGTTGGTGGGCATGTAAGTTAGGATAGCCACCATGGAAAATAGCCTGGAGATGTCTCAAAAAACTAAAAACGTAATTACCATATGATCCAACAATCCCACTATTGGGTTTTATCCAAAGAAAAAGAAATCAGTATATCAAAGGAATATCTGCACTTGCATGTTTATTGCAGCACTATTCATAATAGCAAAGATAAGGATTCAATCTAATGGTCCATCAGCAGACGGATGGATAAAAAAATGTATACATACCTAAAAAAAAATGTATACATACCCACACAATGGAATACTATTTGGCCATAAGAAGAATGAAATCGTGTCATTAGCAGCAACATGGATGTAACTGAAGATCATTATGTTAAGTGATACAAGAAAGCACAGAAAGACACTTCATTAGTGGCACACACCCGTAATCCCAGCACTTTGGGAGGCTGAGGTGGGTGGATCACTTGAAGTCAGGAGTTCAAGGCCAATCTAGTCAACATGGCAAAACCCTGTCTCTACTAAATATGCAAAATTAGCTGAGTGTGGTAGTGTGCGCCTGTAGTCCCAGCTGCCTGGGAGGCTGAAGTAGAGAATTGCTTGAACCCAGGAGGCAGAGGTTTCAGTGAGCCGAGATTGCACCACTGAACTCCAGCCTGGGTGACAGAGCGAGACTCCATCTCAAAAAATAAAAAAAAGACACTTTATAAATATTTTTCAAAGAACCAACTTTTGGCTTTAATTTCGTGTATTTTTTTTCTCTTTTCCATTGCCTTCAGCTCACATCTTCAATTAATTTCCTCCGTGTCTTCTCAATTTGGGTCTGATTATTTCTCTTTAACTTCTTGTGATGCTAGATGAACTCAAATGATTAATTTTAAGCTTTCTTTTTCCCTTACATAAACAGCACAAAAGATGATGGGGGGCTTTAAATGAACTGTTACAAAGGTCTTACATTTTACATGAAATAATACAATAGCATCTATAAATTACAATAAGGTAAAGATGCATATTCTGACCTCTAGAGCTTCCATTAAAAACAATAAGGCAAAGATTTATAGCTAATAAGTTAGAGCAACTGAATATTAAAATGTTTGGTAAACACAGTAAACAGCAAGAAAGGAAGAACAGCGAAACAAAAAACCAAATGAGACAAATAGAAAACAAATAGCAAAATGGTGGTCCAAAATTTGACCAAAAATTACATGAGATATAAATGCATCAAACAGTCTAATGAAGTCAGAGATTGTCAGATTGGATAAAAGAGCCAGACCCAACTATATGCTGTCTAGAAGAAATACAGTTTACATACAAAGATATAAATAGGTTGACATCAAAAGATATACTATGTATATTGTAAGCCTATGAAAACTGAACACTAGAATAGTTCCATAATTATACATGGAAAGTTCATCTAGACAGATCATATGATGTGCCATAAAACCAATCCCAAAAGATTGAAATCATACAAAGTATGTTCTTTGACAATGAGGGAATTGGATTAAAAATCAATAACAAAATCTGCAAATATTTTGAAATTAAAAAACAACTCTTTTAACTGACTCATGGGTCAAAGGAGAAATCACAAAGGAAATTTAAATTTCTTCAAATAGAATGGTAATTGAAACCCAACACATCTACATTTGCAGACTCAAGGCAAAGCCCAGCTTAGAGGGAAATTTCTAGCTATAAAGTTGACAAATTCCTGCTGAGATTGACAGATGAAGCAAAAGAGAAGTAGTATAAGAGAAAAAAACTAAGAAATTACGAATGTCAGGGATGAAAGAGGGGATAGCTCCATAGATCCTACACATATCCAAGGATAATAAGGAATTACTGTGAACAACTTTTTGTCACTGACTTTTACAACTTAGATGAAATGGGCAGATTCTTTGAAAACACAGGTAAGTTACCAAAATTGGCCCAAGATGAAACAGAAAGTCTAAATAACCGTTAAGTCTGTCAAATAGCTTTAAGTTATTATTTAAAAATGTCTCCACGCTAAAGATTTGCCTTTTCAACACATGGTGCTAGAACAGGTGGACGTCTGTATGTCAAAAATTCAATCTTCACCCTCACCCGTCTCCCGCATATACAAAAACTGACTCAAAGTGTAAGATCTAAGCATAATAACTAAATCTGTAAAACATGGGAGAAAATCTTTGTGACTTTGGGTTAAGTAAAGATTTCTTAGATGGGAAATGTACGGAAAAGGAACCACCAAAATTGATAGCTTAAACTTCATCGAAATGTAAGACTTAAACACTTAAAAAGTCACTGTTTATGTTGTGAAGATGCCAGAAACTAAAACAAAAAATTTAAAAATACAAGCCATAGACCAGAGAAAATGTCTGCAAAGCATATATCTTGTAAAGGACTTGTACCTAGACTATCCAGTCTCACTACTTTTTAACATTATTCTAGAAGCCTCATTCAGTGCAACAAGTTAAAGGAATTAAAAGCCATAAGTACTAGAAAGCACGAAGTAAAATTGTCCTACTGGAAGACACATGATTTTTCATGTAAACAGACATAAGTATTCAATAAGAAAACTATAATAAGCAAGTTGGTCTCAGAATACAAGGTAAATAAAGAGAAATCTTTTTTATTTTTATTTTTTTGAGACAGAGTCTCACTCTGTCACCAGGCTGGAGTGCAGTGGTGTGATCTCGGCTCTCTGCAACCTCCGCCTCCCGGGTTCAAGCGATTCTTTTGCCTCAGCCTCCCGAGTGGCTGGGACCACAGGTGCGCGCCACAACACCCAGCTCATTTTTGTATTTTTTAGTAGAGACAGGGTTTCACCATGTTGGCCAGGATGTCTTGATCTCTTGACCTCTTGATCCGCCTACCTCGGCCTCCCTGCAGGCGTGAGCCACTGTGCCCAGCTGATAAATCATTTTTATATCTTATAATAGTAAGAAACAGTTAAGAAAATGAAATTTTTAAAAGGTTATATTTACAGTAGTATCAAAAAGCGTAATATATTTAGGAATAAGTTTTTTTTTAACTTGTGCAAGATTTATATAATGAAAATTACAAAACATGGCAAGATAAATTAAGAACTAAATAAATGGAGAAATCACATTAATAGATTGTCAAGCTGTCAGTTACTGTGTAGATTCCCTCAGTCTCAAAATCACAGCAATCTTTTTGTAGTAATTGACAAGGTAATACTAAAGTGTATATTGAAATGCAATAGCCAAAATGCATATTCAGATGCACAGCAAAAACAATCTCTTAAGAAAGCTAAAAGATTTACCTTACCTGATTTAAATACTTAATATAAAGCTACAGTAATTACAGTATGGTATTAACAAAGATGATAGTTCAATAGAATAAAATAGAGAGTTGAGAAGTAGACCATTCATGTGTGGGTTTGTTGATTTTCAACCAAGTAACAAGTCAATTCAATGAAAAATTTAGTATTTTCTACAAATGATGCAGCAATTGGATATTCAAATGAGAAAAACATGAAACTTAGCTTCTGCCTTATGCTGTACTCCAAAAAGTTTTGAAAACAAGTCATAGACCTAAATATAAAAGCTAAAATTACAAAACTTTTAGAAGAGCTGGGCGCGGTGGCTCACACCAGTAATCCCAGCACTTTGGGAGGCCGAGACAGGCAGATCACCTGAGGTCGGGAGTCCGAGACCAGCCTGACCAACATGGAGAAACCCTGTCTCTACTAAAAATACAAAAATTAGCCGGGCATGGTGGTGCATGCTTGTAATCCCAGCTACTTGGGAGGCTGAGGCAGGAGAATCACTTGAACCCTGGAGGCGGAGGTTGTGGTGAGATGAGATCGTGCCATTGCACTCCAGCCTGGGCAACAAGAGCGAAACTCCATCTAAAAAAACAAAACAGAACAAAACAAAACAAAAAATACTTTTAGAAGAAAACTTAGAAAGATATCTTTATGACTTAGAGTAGGTAAAGATTTCTTAGGATACAACAAATATAATAATTAAAAATTGATAAATTACACTTTCTCAAAACTAAAAACTTCTGCTCATCAGGCTAAACATTTAAAGAAATGAACATACACGTTACAAACTGGGAGACAATATTTGCAAAACATGTATCTGACCAAAGACTTGTATCCTGAGTATATAATATATATGTGCATGTGTTTACACACACACACACACCTGCCTACAAATCAACAATGAAAAGAGAAGCTAATTTTAAAAAATGGGCAAAAGGTGGAAGGTAACCACCTTTTGTCATCTTTTCAGCTGAAAATTACAAAACACTGAGGAAAGAAATCAACGATCTAAATAAATGGAACAATATATCATGTTCATGGGTTGAAAGATTCGTACAGTAAAGATGCCAGATTTCCCAAATCGATTAATAGGTATAATGCAATTTCTATAAAAATCTCAGCAAGTTTTTTTGTAGAAGTAGAAAATTTATTCTGAAATTTAGATAGAAAAGCAAAGGAACAGTTTTGAAAATGAAAAATAAAGTGAGAAGAATTGCTATTGATGTTAAGTGTTACTATATAAGCTACAGTAATCAAGACAATTTGGTGTTGGTTAAAGAATAGATACATAGATCAGTGTTACACAATAGAGAACCCCAGAACAGACCAACACTAATAGACCCAATTGATTTTTGGCAACAGCACAAAAGCAATACAATAGAGGAAGGGTAATCTTTTTCAACAAATGGTGCTAGAACAATTGGATATCCATAGCAAAACAAACAAACCCAAACCCCCACTGTATGTAAAAATTAATTCAATTAGAGTATAGATTTAATGTAAAACAAACTTTCAGAAGAAAACAGAATCTTCAGGACTTAGTGTTAGACAAAGAGCTAGAAGACATGACACTAAAAGCATAATTCCTAAATCAAAAAAATTAATAAGTTGTAGTTAATCAAAGTTAAACACTTTGGTGCTGTGAAAGACCCTCTTAAAAGGATGAAAAGACAAGCTACAGACTGGGGAAAAATATTTGCAAACCACAAATCTTCCAGAGGCTTTATGTTTAGAAACATAAAGAACTGTCAAACTCAATAGTAATTCAGTGATCCAATTAGAAAATGAGCAAAAGGCATACTTCATATTTCACCACATGCATAATACATATTTCACCAGAGAAAAGCTGCAGATTACAAATAAGCACATGAAAAGATATTCAGCATCATTACCTGTTAGAGAGAAGCAAATTAGAACCACATTGGGATATCACCACACCCATTAGAATAGTTAAAATAGTGATAATACCAAATGGCTAGGAGGTGGAGAGACTGAATCTCTTATATGTTGTTGGTGGGAATTAAAAATAGTATACCCACTCTGGAAGATAGTTTGGGAGTTTCTTACAAAACTAAACATGTTTACCATATGACCCAGCAGTTGCACTCTTGGGCATTTAACTGAGAGAAATGAATTTTATGCTGACATAAAACCTCAAGCAGAAATGTACATAGGCACTTTATTTGTTACAGCAAAAAACTGGAAACAGCCTAATGTCCTAGAAATCTTTATTGAGCTTTTTTGTGTATCTGTTGCTGTAGTAGGTTTTCTGAGATGTAATTCCATCTCTTTTTGGAGATTTCAATCAAGTTGGAAGTTAAAACTAATACACAGTAAAAAAAAATTAGGTAATAGGAGCTGTGGTACTAGTTTTAAATTTAAATAAGGGAAAGTTGAATGTAAACCAATGTAATTAGGACAGACTTTAGGAAGGAGATGGATTTTGAGTTGAATTTTGAAAAATAGGTTAGTAATGTAGGGAAAAAGGAGAATATGTCTGATGAGGGTAGACATGAGCAAGAAAGATGGAAATAAACCAGGCATTTTGTTGCCACAAGGAGACATGACTAGTTTAGTGAAAAGAGGTCAAAATTTAGACTCAGACAGATGTAGATTTGAATGTCATATCCCTTCCTTACTAGCTCTATGGGGCTTTAGACCAGTTGTTTGCTTCTCTTGATCCGGGTGTTCTCATGTATAAAAATGCGAGCAGTACTATAGGTGAAGTGCTGAATACTATGCCTAATACATAATAACCAAACGAAAGCCAGTTCCTTTCTTACATTCCTTATTTACTGTCACAGCAGAATATATAGAGTTTACATTGGAACATGGTGGAATATCAACTTACTCCATAGTTAAGATTAGGTTCAATTATGAAAGGCCTAGGGAGAAAAATCAGAATTCAGGCATTTTTCAGTCTTCTAAAGAGTTTTTACAAAGCTTGTGATTCACATTTTCCCTCAATATTTGTTGGATGTGAGAGTTCATTATAATAACATAACTTGTTTTGCATACATTTGAATTTATAATGATGAGTTCCTTTAATTGTATTAATATGTTTTTAAACTTAAAGACATGTGGCATTAAGCTTACCTAATAAAGAGAAGAGGGATTCTGAAGTCAATTCCTGACATGTGTGATTTTGGGATATTTACAGAATTATTTTTGGGCTTTGATCTTTGTCAGTTAAAAAGTATATAATAATTTCCCCTTTACAGGGTTTTTGTTTGTTTGTTTGTTTTTTCGAGACAGAGTCTCGCTCTGTCGCCCAGGCTAGAGTGCAGTGGCACGATCTCGCCTCACTGCAAGCTCTGCCTCCCGAGTTCATGCCATTCTCCTGCCTCAGCCTCCTGAGTAGCTGGGAATACAGGCGCCCGCCACCACGCCCAGCTAATTTTTTTTGTATTTTTAGTAGAGATGGGGTTTCATCGTGTTAGCCAGGATGGTCTCAATCTCCTGATCTCGTGATCCACCCGCCTCGGTCTCCCAAAGTGCTGGGATTACAGGCGTAGTGAGCCACCACACCCAGCCAGGGTTTTCATATAGATTAGGTAAGGTAGTAGATGTGACAAACATTTTATAAAATTTTAATGCTATACAAATGCTATTTTTAGCTATTACACTTAAGGTGGGTGCCGAAAATGTAAAAAAAAAAAAAAACTTAGAATAATTACTTATGGCAAAAATAACTGACTAAAACCGTCATTTACTGTAAACATTTTGAATGGTAACATGGCTATATTAAATAGGCTTGTAACCTGTGTGCACTGGTTCTTTTATTGCTAATAAATAAATTCTATTTAACGGTTATTTCTTGAAAACAAAAACTGTGTATTTTAAAATAGTTACAGTAATACCTTCTATGTTTTAATATCTTCTCTAATACAAGTACTAATTTTCAAGCAAATGAATATAGTAATACATGATTTGTATGTTTTATATTCTCTTTTTCTTCCTTAAGGTCAATGAATACATTTTTGATAATTTATCTAGTAATTCTTATATCTGAAGCTGTCATCAGCACTATCTTGAAGTATACATGGCAAGCTGAAGAAAAATGGGATGAACCTTGGTATAACCAAAAAACAGAACATCAAAGAAATAGCAGTAAGGTATTTTATGGTGTTATTGACTGTGTCATAAAGGAAACTATTACTTGGCACAATTAGTGCTTTGGTAGTGACTTCTGATAGGAGAGACCACTGTAATCCTAAAACTGTTGGTACTGAAGGGTGACAAAAATGGCATTGCAAATGCAGAGAAGCCAGCATGTTTGTACTGATACGCTTTTTGTAGTTTACGGCATAAAAAGTTGTATTCCCTGTGGCATGACTTGAATAGTTCAAAGAGGTCACAAAATTTTAAATCCATCTATATTTGCATTTCACATTAATACTACAAACTCAGTTTTCTCTTCCACTTACTGTGTCTTATAAATGAATCAAAGAGTAAATGGATGTATTTTTAATTTTGTCTTAATAATTCAAGGATGCTTGTTATCAGTCTTAATATGAAGTAATATGCAAATTATGTCATATATTTTAAATTGATTAAACATGGACTACCAAGAGAATTTAACCTATAATTTTGGTAAATAATTGTTCTCCAAATTTCACTTTAGATTAAAATCTTTGTATTGGAAGACAAATTTGGATCTCAAGAAACTACAAAGCAAATAATCACAGGGTCGTATTTTTAATGTCATTCACAATTAGGTACATTTCCTTTCACCAATGCATATTGAAATATGGAGCCGCTAAAGCCGTTAAAGTAGGCTATTCCTATATAATCTGCACTTAAGAGTTTTAATTTCTGGCACTTTTAACCTCGCAGTTATTTTATAACTTTGTGAAGTTACACTCAACTTTTAGTAGTTATCTGATTTTGAAGGGTAATAGTAGAATGGGATAAATACACTGCAGATATTATAATTATAGTTTTGCCAAAGGTAGTTTCAGTCATACCAGGCTTTTTGTTAGCTTCTGAAAGTAACGAATTAACTTATTTGAATTTAACCTTTTCATCATTTACTTTTTCAAGATTCTAATGAGCAATAAAATAACCAGAGGAAATGTAATGTTAAAAAGACAATTCAATAAATGAATTTCAATTCATGAGACTATTCTACCTCAGAATATAGTTGATGGTCTATGTAGGCATGAAACTTTCTGGTAATTTTCATCAGTAATACTGAAGAAATTCTAGTTTATTTTTTCTTATCAAACAATTATTTCCTTTTTTCTAGATTCTGAGATTTATTTCAGACTTCCTTGCTTTTTTGGTTCTCTACAATTTCATCATTCCAATTTCATTATATGTGACAGTCGAAATGCAGAAATTTCTTGGATCATTTTTTATTGGCTGGGATCTTGATCTGTATCATGAAGAATCAGATCAGAAAGCTCAAGTCAATACTTCCGATCTGAATGAAGAGCTTGGACAGGTGAAAATGATCCTAATATTTTGTTTCTCTAATTTGTTATTTTTATCAAAGCAATACATGGACAAAGATTAATGTAACAAGGTATTATGATGCTTATACCAAAAACAACCCCCCTTTGCTCCACTCCTAGCTGTTCCCAATTTTTAAACCCTAAGTTGTTTCTTTTGTTATTTACCACTATATTTCTATTTGATATTCTTTCTTATTCTTAAGTTTTAGACATTATCTACTATGGAATATAAAGACATAACTCTTATACTACTCTTCCCAGACACATATCCCTTTGCTTCTCCATAGCCCCCTAATACTATCATATCACAATTTGGGATTTAATAAATATTTTTATTAACATTATTATGATTGTTTTAATATTGTTCACTAATTCCCGGTTCTATAGGTGTGTCCTGTAATACCATAATTACATTTCCCTTCTTATATATTTTGTTTTCCCAAGAGTTATTTGCTCTGTTTTTTCATTTCCTCAATTTCCATGTGCCACAAACAAGTCTCTGATAATATGTGCAGCATCTGTCTATATATTCAAACATACCGGGTAATCTAGAAGTTCCTTTCTTCCTCCCCGCCTTCCTTTTTTTTTTTTTTTGGTAGCAATGTTTTTGGAGGCTTCCACCTTTCTGCTCCGATTGGATTATTCTTTACTCTTTCTGGGCTTGCTTCTCAGCTGTCACTCTGGACTTCACTTTACCATCACCCTGGAAATTCCTTTGCCTCTCTCCTGTTTTGGATCTCCTCTTTCTTGCATCCCATGTCTTCCTACCTGTGGCTTATTCTCTTTTGGTGCTGTACATCTAATAACTTCCTGAGAAAGGATGTATCAGAGGATAATGTTTTGAAACTTGGCATGTCTGAAAATATCTTTATTCTCTTTTCACACTTGATTAATAATTTAGCTGTTATTGCATTGCAGATTGAAATCTTCAGAAATTTGAAGGGATTTTATTGTTTTCTAGCCTCCAGTGTTGCTGTTAGAGAAATCCAGTTCCATTCTGATTCCCAATTCTTTATGTATGATCTGTTGTTTTATCTCTGGAAGCTTTAGGATCTCCTTATGCAATAGTTCTGAAATTCATGATGGTGTACCTTGGTGTTGGTTTTTCCTTTTTTATTTTTTGTTTCATGGGCAATTAACTCTGTGAGTCTTTTCATCCTAGAAATAAATGTCTTTCAATTCTAGGAAATTTTCTTGTACTATTGTTTTGATAACATGTCTTTCTATGTTTCTCTTGTTTTGAAACTTACTATTTGCATGTCCTACCACTTATATTGACCCTTTAATTCTCTGACTTCAATTTTCAGTTTTTATTTATTTGTTTTTATATTCTACTTTCTGGTAGAATGCCTCTGATTTATCTTTTCAGTATCTTTTGATTTATTTCTGCTATAATATTTTTAATTTCTAATATTTTGGTATTCTCTGGATAGTTTTTTTAAATTGCCTCTTATCCCATTTCTTGAACATAATCTATTCTTTTACCTCCCCGAGGATATTAATGACAGTCAATTGAAGTCTTCTTCTGCTCCCTCTATTATCTTTGCTTGTAGTGCATTTTCCAGAACAGCCAGTTCTGCTATAATGTGATATATGCGTTCCTAAAATTCACTGCATAATGCAAAATTGCCTAGTAAAAGCCACAGGGTTTATGAGAGAATGGGATTAGGGGTACAACACAAAAACAATAATACTTTTTTTTTTTTTTTTTGAGACGGAGTTTTGCTCTTGTTGCCCAGGCTGGAGTGCAATGGCGCAATCTTGGCTCACTGCAACCTCCGCCTCCTGGGTTCAAGCAATTCTTCTACCTCAGCCTCCCGAGTAGCTGGGATTACAGGCATGTGCCACCACGCCTGGCTAATTTTATATT
The DNA here is from genome assembly GCF_029289425.2 of Pan paniscus. Taxonomy (NCBI): domain Eukaryota; kingdom Metazoa; phylum Chordata; class Mammalia; order Primates; family Hominidae; genus Pan; species Pan paniscus. The sequence goes on from NC_085926.1 coordinate 180,727,517, forward strand.
TTTAGTAGAAACGTGGTTTCTCCATATTGGTCAGGCTGGTCTCAAACTCCCGACCTCAGGTGATCCTCCCACCTCGGCCTCCCAAAGTGCTGGGATTACAGGTGTGAGCCACTGCGCCCAGCCTAATACATTTTTTAAAAGATAGGAACCTAATTAAAACAGCACTTGCCAAATTGTTCATGAACACACAAATGCTTCAATAAATACGGCACTTACCTGGACCTGAAGTTTGCCTGTGGAAGATAGGCATCAGAAGGGTTGCAACTTAAGTGTTACTGTGAAGTGTGAAAGGGAAGGTTATCTGAAATCAGAGGGAAGGTTGTAATACCAGATGTGGATGAGTGTGACTCATAACACATGGTGAACTGAGATAGCTAGTAACTGAGTTTTGGGCAAAATTTGCGCAAAGTTTTGATTATGCTCAAATTGTCTCTTATTGTATCAGTTGCATTGGGATAAATTTGTGTTTTCAAGACAGTGTTACAACAGAACTGATTATAATTTGTTTCAGATTCTACCTTTTATGTAAGGAGTGATCCTCAAATGGATGCTAATCTTTGGCTATCATTTCAAATTTAAAAGTACTCTACCCAGGAGGCTGAGGTGAGAGGATGACTTGAGCCCAGGAAATCGAGGCTGCAGTGAGCCCTGGTCACACCACTGCACTCCAGCCTGGGCAACAGAGTGAGACCCTGTCTCAAAAAAAAAAAAAAAATGAAAGGCTGGGCTCAGTGGCTCATGCCTGTAATCCCAGCACTTTGGGAGGCCAAGGTGGGTGGATCACTTGAGCCCAGGAGTTCAAGACCAGCCTGGAGAACATGGCAAAACCCCATCTCTACAAAAAAATACAAAAACAAAAAATACAAAAATTAGCTGGAATACAAAAATTAGCTGGGCGCAGTGGTGTGTGCCTGTGGTCCCAGCTACCTGGGAGGCTAAGGTAGGAGAATCACTTGAGCCCAGGAGATGGAGGTTGCAGTGAGCCCAGATTGTGCCATTGCACTCCAACCTGGGTGACAAGAGTGAAACCCTGTCTAAAAAACAAAAAAAAAACAAAAAAAACCTCAGGCACTAATATGCTTATCAGAAGCTATTGATTCAGTGGGCCACACCTTAAGGTAATGGGCTGACAGGCCCAGCAGGTAATATTTCTGCTGCTTATGACTGCTAGAGCTGGCCATTGGATATCTGTTTTTAGTGCACTGCCTCCCTTCTGTGTTCAGCTGTCTGCGGAGACCAGATTCTGTCCGGTTCAGCCTTCTAGGGGAATACACCTTCCAGCTGTTGCTCCAATAAATGAGGGGCGTTCTGAAGTTTGCAACTTTTAAAGAGATTTCAGAACTTAAACTACTCCTGATAGCTTGTATTTTCAGCCTCATCCTGTACTCCCACATTCAGGGGTAGCTGGTAGGTCTACTTCCTGAGCGTTTCTGAGAATGGGTTTTCTCATCACTTGGGTTTCAGATTCTAAGTTCTGGTAAATCAGTTACCACTCATTCATCTCCTTTTCCATCTTCCAAACTTGTGTCAATCTTCCCTCTCATATTGACTTTTTTACCATTATTTTTGTTCTTTTTCTGTTTTTTTTTTATCCTCATGGTGAAGTTTTAAGAGAACCAGAGATAATTAAATGTGCTCAACCTGTCATGTTTAACCACAAGTTGATCCATTTATTTATTATTTATTTATTTTTGAGACAGAGTCTCACTCTGTCTCCCAGGCTGGAGTGCAGTGGCACAATCTCGGCTCACTGCAAGCTCCGCCTCCTGGGTTCACGCCATTCTCCTGCCTCAGCCTCTCCGAGTAGTTGGGACTACAGGCGCCCGCCACCACGCCTGGCTAATTTTTTGTATTTTTAGTAGAGATGGGGTTTCACCGTGGTCTCGATCTCCTGACCTCGTGATCCACCCGCCTTGGCCTCCCAAAGTGCTGGGATTACAAGCGTGAGCCACCGCGCCTGGCCAATCCATTTATTTTTAGTAACATTTAGGAGGCCTTAATAATTTATGTTAAATATTAATTCATGTCACATTTCTTTAATTACATATTATATATGTAAGGCCTAAAGGCCCATTTTTACTTTTCTGAATAAATTTTTCCAATCTGCCTTTGACCTTTCTTTCTCAACTCTCTTCCCCTCCTTTTTCCTTCATGATAGAATTTTTGTTTTCCTGGAACCTCACATTGTGTATGCATACTCATGTCTGCTTTGTCTTTAAGAAACTTCTGGTGATTATTTCTTTAATTACTGATTTTCTCAGCCTCTCTTTTTGCTTTTGAAACTACAAGTATTTAATATATGTTTACTGCCTCTATTCCTATTTTGTCTTTTACCAATGAAATCTACTTTATTTCATACTCTTCTGTGCTCTTTCATTTCCATATTATCCAAAAAACAACTCTTAGGAAGGTTTACAGTGATGACCTGTTTATCATGAAAGTTAAAAGATTAAACTTCTTGATTTTATATATATATATATATACTTTTAAATCAAAGTTAATTTATTTTATCCATCCCTACCATCTAATCTTTTTTCTAAAGAATCCTCCATGACTGATAGTGCAGTCTGTATTCTAGTAACCTCTGAGTATTATTTCTGTTTGATTGCTAATGTATCTTATATATTTTCTTTATAACTCATCCCTCATTCTTCCTGATCTACATGTGTGGGCTTTTTTAAATTAACTTGCATGGGGTCTTTAAATTCCAATTCAACATTGCTATAAATACTGGGCAACATTTAATATCAAATAGTAAAGATAAAGTATTCTCTCTCTTATTTCCAGTTTCACCATTTATTTGCTTTTTGACTTTAGGTAAGTTAAGGAATTTTTTGCCAAATTTAACCCTACCTTTCTTTTTGGATATCGATCTTTTTATCCTGGAATTGTGCTGAACTTAGATATTCTATTTTTTTTAGTCAGTTTTTTAGAATTTTCTGTATACAAGGTCATATCATGTGCAAATGGAGATAGTTTTACCTCTTGTTTTCCAATCATGTTAACTTTTATTTCCCTTTTCTTGCCTAATTGTCATGGCTAGAACCTTAAGTACAATGTTGAGTAAAAGTGACAAAAGCAGTCTTATTCCTGATCTTAGGAAGACAGCATTCAGTCTCTCTCCATAAGGTACGATGTTAACTACGAGTTTTTTATAGATACCCTTTATCAGGCTGAGGAAGTTCCTTTTTATTCCAGTTTGTTGACTGCCTTTATCATGAAGGGTATTGGATTTTTATCAAATGCTTTTTCGGTACCTATTTTGGTGGTTATTTTATCAATAAAATGAAGGCCAGGTACCATTTTATTAATATGATGGATTACATTAATTTTTTTAAGTGGTGAGTCAATCTTGCAATTCTGGGATAAATCCCACATATTTGTAGTATATAACCCTTTTTATATGTTTCTGGATTTGATTTGCATCTCTTTATAAGGGATGTTGATCTGTAGCTTCTTTTCTTGTGATTTCTACATCCCTTTTTAAAGGACTTCTTTCTCAAGTCATTATTGCAATAATCAGATTTTCATGATGATCCTGGTTGGATCAAGACTTGACTATTACATCCTTCTTTTTTCATGGACATACCTTCTTTTAAAGTAATTTTTCTGGAATTAGCCTCCAAAAGTAATAAAATAATTTGTCTTACTTACTTTTAAAAATATGTTTTTTTCTTTTAAACATCGATTTTTTTCACTAAATTTGTTTTCTGTCCTCAGTTTCAACTTCTCTCTGATTTAGACAATTCGCACCTCTAACTTCTTGTGTTGCTGTCACTGTCACTGTGTATTCCTATTCCTAGCTCTGCACTATTTCTCCTCACTCGGATACCCTTTCCCATTCTACATTATTAAGCATCCTTTCCACCCTGCTTTAGAGATAATTCTTGAGTCCTACTACTTAAAATACCTTAGCCAAGAAAAAGAAAAGAAGCATTAATACCAAATTCTCGTCAGTTCTACAGATAAACATGTACGTAAAGATGCCACAAACTTCAAAATCTATGTAGCTTTAAACTATTTTGTGTTACCCTGTTTTCTTTCCTTGGCATCTATATTTATTTGATTGTGCTTGGATTATAAGAATCTCAACATCCATATATCAATATTAATAGATAAACTGGACTTCAGGAGAGCGAGGACAGAGATTTTTTTCTTGTTTAACATAGGACCATGAACACAAAGGTTTATTTTCTTTTGTTTTCTCTCTCTATAGGTAGAGTACGTGTTTACAGATAAAACTGGTACACTGACAGAAAATGAGATGCAGTTTCGAGAATGTTCAATTAATGGCATGAAATACCAAGAAATCAATGGTAGACTTGTACCCGAAGGACCAACACCAGACTCTTCAGAAGGAAACTTATCTTATCTTAGTAGTTTATCCCATCTTAACAACTTATCCCATCTTACAACCAGTTCCTCTTTCAGAACCAGTCCTGAAAATGAAACTGAACTAGTAAGTAATTTTTAAATTAATAAATAAGGGTTTCATATGAAATAATGCTCTTCAGTAGTTGATGAGTTGCAGGAAAAAAAGTTTGTGTCAGTAGAGCAAGGAATATACATTTGAAATTCATATATTTGATTCAACAATATAAAATATAATCCTAAGAATTTGTTGTTACAGCCCAGTTTAACTTGTTATTTAATACATGTCTGCCTTAGCTCTTTGAGTATTTAAATGGAACGTAGTTAAGAAAAGCCCTTACTGCCTTGAAGTGAAGAAGACTTTCTTTGAAAAATAGAGCTTACATTTATTTAATACTTTTTGAGACCTCACTTCTTCTATAAAAACGTGTTCCCCTCTACTTGCAATGTGGTTGTACCTCCTAAAAAGATGCTCACATGTTGAAGGGTCCTAAGCAAATGTGACATTTTACTTTTTGAAGGCAGAAACAACCAACTGTTATTCAGGCAATCAAGGTTGTAGCACTCTTGTTCTAGATCTTAGAATTTTGCCTCTGGTTTCCTAAATGGTATGTGGAAATGATATTTTTATCATGAATATTAATTACATTTTTACAGATTAAAGAACATGATCTCTTCTTTAAAGCAGTCAGTCTCTGTCACACTGTACAGATTAGCAATGTTCAAACTGACTGCACTGGTGATGGTCCCTGGCAATCCAACCTGGCACCATCGCAGTTGGAGTACTATGCATCTTCACCAGATGAAAAGGCTCTAGTAGAAGCTGCTGCAAGGTAATTTAGTCTGATTTCCAAATCTTCGGAAAAACACCATTTAAATAAATGTAACAATATTAGAATCATCATTTAAAATTTTCAAACATAAATTCGTCATTTTAAGTTGTCGGAATTCATATAAATACATAAAAATAGAAGTACAATTTAAATTTTAAATGACAATTTGAAGTCATTTTATTATCAAGCTTGCATTGAGTCTTTTTTTAAGATCTCTTTGAAAATCTGATTACTATAAAAATCTGTGTAATAGAATTTATTAAAAATGCTTGTGCATATGTTGTACTACACCTACTCTGATCCTTCTAATCCTTCTAGTCCTTAAAAGTATATATATATGTGTGTATGTGTATATATATTTATATATTTTTATATATATTTTATAAAAATATATAAGTAATAAATAAAAATTATTATATATAACATATAAATAAAAATATATATTAAAAAGAATATATAAGAATATATATAAAAAATATATATATATATATATTTTCTTTTTTTGAGATGGAATCTTACTCTGTCACCCAGGCTGGAGTGCAGTGGTGTGATCTCAGCTCAATGCAGCCTCTGGGGTTCAAGCCATTCTCCTGACCCAGACACCCGAGTAGCTGGGACTGACTACAGGCACAGGGCACCACACCTGGCTAATTTTTGTATTTTTAGTAGAGATTGGGTTTTGCCATGTTAGCCAGACTGGTCTTGAACTCCTACCCTCAGGTGATCAACCTGCTTTGGCCTCCCGAAGTGCTGGGATGACAGGCATGAGCCACCACTCCTGGCACCAAAGTTGTAATATTAAAAGGAAATATTTTTAAATGCATTTTGAACTTTGATTTTAAATGTTTTTATTCAAGTTAAGCTATAGTGACATTGTGAAATATGCAGTATTATTTCTTAAGTCTCACTTTTTTATCCTTTTGATGTCTAGGATTGGTATTGTGTTTATTGGCAATTCTGAAGAAACTATGGAGGTTAAAACTCTTGGAAAACTGGAACGGTAATTTTTTTTCATATATTGGAATGTTTTCTGTGTTAAGTGTATATAGTATAGAATAAGGATCAGTAAACTGTAGCTCACAGGGCAAATCTGGCCTATATTTTCTGTTTTTCTACAGCCCACAAGTCACATTACTTTTTTTTTTTTTTTTTTTTTTTGAGACAGAATCTTGCTCTGTCACCCAGGCTGGAGTGCAGTGGCACAATCTTGGCTCACTGCAGCCTCCACCTCCCAGGTTCAAGTGATGCTTGTGCCTCAGCCTCCCAGGTAGCTGGGATTACAGGCATGCGCCACTATGCCTGGCTAATTTTTGTATTTTTAGTGGAAATGTTGACCAGGCTGGTCTGAAACTCCTAGCCTCAAGAGATCCACCCACCTTGGCCTCCCAAAATGCAGGGATTACAGGTGTGATCCACTGTGCCTGGCCCACATTACATTTTTAAAGAGTTGTTTTAAAAAGAGGTAAAATATGCAACAGAGACCATGTATGGCCTGCAAAGCCTGAAATATTTACTCTCTGGCCCTTTACAGAAAAAGTTACTGAACTCTGCTCTAGAATGATGTTAACGTTATATTGTATCTCATCATAGTTATAACAATATGTATGCTTTGAATATTTCATCTATATTTTAGCTTAATGATTCTTGAATTTACTTGTATGTTTATTTTTAGATGCTTCTGGGTAGTGAGTTTTATAGGTTCTTCTCACTGAATAAAGAAAACTTTCCTTGTATTTCCTGTGATTTTTATCTTCCAAACATGAAGGAACAGCTGTCTATATCTAGTTTTTCCATTCTTTGATAAATTAGTTCATGCTTAATATACTTACTCCTTTCATGGTTTTAGCAATTCTGATCATATGTCAGTTCCAGCTGTGCTTTTCCAAACTATGCTTTTCCATACTAGATAGGGCCCATTCTTTGGCTACTTTCATGTGAGAGCCTGTCTAGCTTATTTTATCAACTTATAAACCATTATTCAACTCACTGTTTTTCTTGGAGATGTGTAAAGATTTCATATGTAAATCACTGTGTAAGATTCATCTGGAAGACTTTAAGCCACACCTCATGTAGCCACACAAATGCTTTTACAGCTCCCTAGAGAGGCACGAGGGAATGGACCCCCGCACACACACACCCAGGTTCACAGTCACTGCTATAATGAGCCTTTGATATTAATGTGTGTTGTGTTTGTCAGGTGTATTAGGACAGAAAAAAGCGTTGAGAATCAGTTACCTTTTTTAGTCAGAAAAACATGGAGCTGGGCAGATCTGGATTCCAGTTCTTGCTCTGCCACTCACAAGCTTACCTGACTTTAGGCAAATTACTTAATCTTTCTGAGGTTAATAGTCCTCATCTATAAAAATGAGATAAGACCTACTTTCTTGGCTTCTCATGGATATTAAATGACATAAGGTATGTAAAATACATGGCATTTGGTAATTACTCAATGTCAGTCTCTTCTGTTTCTTCCCTGTTTTGTTATTAATGACATGTAACCTATCATCTTGAAAATGGGATTAATTCTTGTTCTCAATTAGCCATTTTATCTTATATATGGATTATTTCCATATAGTCACTTAATATTATTTTTTAAAAAGTAAAGTTTTTGTCTTTCTTACTTTCTTTTGTTTAGGTACAAACTGCTTCATATTCTGGAATTTGATTCAGATCGTAGGAGAATGAGTGTAATTGTTCAGGCACCTTCAGGTAACCAATCTAAACTTTCATGAATTTTTATTTATGTAATATTAAGAGTCTGATAACTCATTTTTTTGTCTCTAGGTGAGAAGTTATTATTTGCTAAAGGAGCTGAGTCATCAATTCTCCCTAAATGTATAGGTGGAGAAATAGAAAAAACCAGAATTCATGTAGATGAATTTGCTTTGGTGAGTGCAAATTTCTATGATTTAAAAAACTCTAAAAGATATATTTATGAAATATTTTGGACTTTCTTATAATTTATCAAAAATTATGGACATTCTGCAGTTGTGTTACACTGTGTGTTGGCTCCACATTCCTTTTGTGAAAACTGACTTTTAACGCAAGCAAAAATATATCTTCTCTTCAAACCTACTACTCTACAGTCAGGGCATTTCTGGTTACAAGGTCTACTCAAACTACGCTATTTTAGAAGAGTGTTTATTAAACAAACATAGGGGAATCCTAATGATGTGGAGAAACTGGAACCCTTATACACATATTGCTGGTAAGATTATAAATGGTACAGCCACATTGAAAAATAATTTGGCTAAGTTCCTCAAAAGGTAAACATTGAGTTACTGTATGACACAGCAGTTCTACTCCTGGGTGTACACCCAAGACAGCTGAAAACATGTCCACAAAAAAACTTACACACGAAATGTTCATAAGCAGCATTATTTCCAATAGCCACAAAAATGGAAAACCCCAAATGTCCAGCTAACGAGTGGATAGGCAAAATGTGGTATATCCATATAATGGAATATCAGTCGGCTGTTAAGAGGAATGAAGTACCAATATATGCTACAGCATGGACGAATCTTGAAAAGAGTGTGCTGAGTGAAAGAGGCAGTCAAAAAAGGCCTTATATTAATCTACATTTATATGAAATATCCAGAATAGGCAAATTCACAGAGAAAGCTCATTAATGATTGCCAGGGGCTGGAGGAAGGGGAAAAAGGAGAGTCCTCGTGGGAGCAATGAGATATTGTGGATTTAGATAGTGGTGATAATTGCACAACTCTGTGAATATGTGATATAACACTGATTTGTACTGTTTGAAGAGGTGAATTATATCTCTCATTTACAAAATTTAAAAATATAGGGGAATTTTGTTAAAACAAAGAGCCATCATTCATGTAAATGGCAAAATTATTATGCAGTTCTCTCTCAGTCTTAGAACTTCATGATCTCTCATTTTTGCATTTCTGTAAATGTATGCTCCACACTCACCTCTGCTCATCTGCCTTCTTTAACAGTTTATGATTTTTTTCCCATTATTTGTTTCCTAATTGTTTATGTTCCAGTTTACCCACCACATCGTAACATCTGTGAGAACAAAGACATTGTTCTACCTTATCACCATTTTAATATTTAAAATAATGCTGGCACTTAGTTTGTGCTCAGTAAGTATTTGTTATAGAATGAATTAATTCATATATTAATAACAGATGGTTTTTTAACTATTAATTAAAAGAAGCACATTTATAGGTATGGGTCCTTTATAAGTCAGGGAATGGCAATATTTAGAAATCTGCTAAATAGAGCTGGGCGCGGTGGCTCATGCCTGTAATCCCAGCACTTTGGGAGGCCGAGGCTAGCAGATCACGAGGTCAGGAGATTGAGACCATCCTGGCTAACAGGATGAAACCCCACCAGTAGTCCCAGCTACTCGGGAGGCTGAGGCAGGAGAATCACTTGAACATAGGAGGTGGAGCTTGCAGTGAGCCAAGATCGCACCACTGCACTCCAGCCTGGGCAACAGAGCAAGACTCCGTCTGAAAAAAAAAAAAAAAAAAAAGAAATCTGCTAAATAATGTTATATAGTATTTTTAAGTCTACGCTTTCCAAGTTGTTATTAGGATATTTATTATGGGGCTCAGCACAGTGGCTCATGCCTGTAATCCCAGCACTTTGGGATGCTGAGGCAGTATCACTTGTGGCCAGGAGTTTGAGACCAGCCTGGGCAATGTAGCAAGACCCCATCTCTACAAAAAAATAAAACATAGCCAAGCGTGGTGGCACATGTCTGTAGACCTAGCTACTCAGGAGGCTGAGGCAGCAGGATCACTTGAGCCCAGGAGTTCAAGGCTATAGTAAGCCAAGATCACACCACTGCACTCCAGCCTGAGCAACAGAGCAAGACCCTGTCTCTAAAAATAAAAAAGAATATTTATTATTGGTTTTCTTGAGGAAAATGCATGTAGCAAGAAAAGGAACTTTTATAAGTCTTTAGATTTAGATATCAACTTTCAGAGATGAATACTATAAGAAAACTTTGGGCCTAGTAGAACCAGATAATCAATTCTGATTCCAATTCACTGGTGAAGATATATTACTTAAAATCATTTATTTGGTAAATCTAAAAAGTATTTTTTATAATGGCCATTTTATTGACTTATTTGAAAGGTAAATTTTGTCATGCAATGAATCTTTAGGAAATTATGGTCTCCTTTGCTTTAGAAAATTGTACGAAGTAGGTAAAAAATGGAATTGTAAGTTAAAACAGGAAGGTAAGAACCTGCAGCTGTCTCTCTCTCGACAGTCTTGAAGGTATTAAGAACTTTCTGGCTTTCCATGTAACACAGTTTAAAAACCACTAATAGGATAGTCTTTATGATCTATTCTAGGCTCTAATATTCTACAATTCAGTGACCTTAATTATTTTGAGCAACTTTTTTTTTTTTTTGAGACAGAGTCTCGCTCCATGCTGGAGTGCAGTGATGCTATTTCGGCTCACTGCAAGCTCCACCTCCCGGGTTCACGCCATTCTCCTGCCTCAGCTTCCTGAGTAGCTGGGACTACAGGTGCCCGCCACTATGCCCGCCCAATTTTTTGTATTTTTAGTAGAGACTGGGTTTCACCATGTTAGCCAGGATGGTCTCGATCTGCTGACCTCATGATCCGCCTGCCTTGGCCTCCCAGAGTGCTGGGATTACAGGTGTGAGCCACCGCACCCAGCCTATTTTGAGCAACTTCTTAAGAAAACATCAGAAGTTGAAAGAGGTATATGTGTCCCATAACTCAGATCAGTAGAGCTTTGTGACATTATTTATTTCCTGTCACTAGGTGATAGTACTTTTTAAATGATTTGTGATTGACTTTTGGTACTAGGTCTTCAGTGTATTTTGATAGTGACTTCTTGATTTTCTGTTTGTTGTTTGTGTTCAATTTTTGTCTTTAATTTTTATTTGTTTGTTTTAGAAAGGGCTAAGAACTCTGTGTATAGCATATAGAAAATTTACATCAAAAGAGTATGAGGAAATAGATAAACGCATATTTGAAGCCAGGACTGCCTTGCAGCAGCGGGAAGAGAAATTGGCAGCTGTTTTCCAGTTCATAGAGAAAGACCTGATATTACTTGGAGCCACAGCAGTAGAAGACAGGTAAGTATCAGATAATTAAAAAATATTATTTTTCTCTCATAGGAATTTTTGTAACCAAGTATTCTAATATGTGACATAAATTCTCTTTACTAACATCCCATGATATATTTAAGATCAAAGTAGAGAACTAAAGCCTTAATTTTTCCCGGTCAGTATGTACAATTTTTGTTCTAGCTAGATACCTGAAATGGATGAAAGAAACTAGCTCTCTATAGTTTTTTCTTATAGGCTTGAATCTTTAGAATACTCCTCAGCATGTCATGCAAACACTTGAAGCACCTGCTTAATTCTCCAGCCTTCCCTCCTACCACTGTCTCCTTCCGCTTTATGTTTCAACAATACCAAACTGTCTCTGCATGCCACCTGTAGCTAAAACTATTCTGTTTTGTGCCTATGTTGGCCTTCTGCCTGGGTGATTCTTCCCTTCACCATCCCTCTGTGACTACCTATTCATAAAGTATAGCTTAGATATTAGCTCCAGTCCAGTAAGACCTTTCCTGACACCTAAGAGGATTAAAAATTCTCTTCTTTGTGAAGTCTCATTGTAGGTAGTTCTGTTGTTGTCTTTGTGGCACTATATTATAATTATTTGTTTAAAGACTTCTCCTCTGTTAACCTGTGAAATCCTTGAAGTCCATTTATTCTTTGTCTTTGTTCCCAGAACCTATCTCAATGTCTGTTTCACAGTTTCTTAAATTTAGCTGAATTCTGAGATTGAATTCTGCAGATTAAGTCTGTTGTTATGTTTGCCTCCACCACCTAGACCTAAGGGTGTTTGCATATTTTTAAAATCTATGTTTTCATTTACTTTTTGGTTGTCCTTACGAGATTTCTGAGACTCACCTAAAGTTAGCTAGACCTTTATTTTCTACAGTCTGATTTTTTAACTATATGAGTGGTTTGAGATATTTTTTTAAATCAAAACAAAAAGAGAAAAATCTTCTTGTTTGAAATGTAAGACTTCGTAATAAAACAGGAGTTTATGAAGAGCACATAGTTTCATCCTATGAATAGCAACTTTGAAGATACATTCTTAAAATATGAAATTGTAGATTTTAATTGGTTGATTTTGTGTTAACCAGACAATCACCAATCTGTTTATTCATGTTTCCTTCCTAATGAGAGAAAATTCCAGTTATATTGCTATATTGTATAATAACATTCCTAGGTCAAGTCAAAGAGTTTAGAATTATCCTTAAATATACTATGTAGTTTAACTTAAAATACAGTCATAAAAGTATTCTCTACTACTAATTTGTTTCTGTTCTTTTCAGACTACAAGATAAAGTTCGAGAAACTATTGAAGCATTGAGAATGGCTGGTATCAAAGTATGGGTACTTACTGGGGATAAACATGAAACAGCTGTTAGTGTGAGTTTATCATGTGGCCATTTTCATAGAACCATGAACATCCTTGAACTTATAAACCAGAAATCAGACAGTGAATGTGCTGAACAATTGAGGCAGCTTGCCAGAAGGTGAGAATATAGGAACCTGTATCATACCTTTCAGGGGTTAGCAAACTATGGTTCCCTGGGCCCGATGATATAGCCCACTGTCACTGCCTGTTTTTTACAGCCTATCAGCTAAAAGTAGTTTTTACATTTTTTGATAGATGAAAAGAAATCCAAAGAAGAAGAATATTTCATGAAGTGAAAAGTATATGAAGTTCAAATTCCAGTGTCTATAAAGTTTGATTGGAACACAATCACATTCATTTGTTTACATATTACCAATGAGTGCTTTTACACTACAGCACCAGAATTGAGTAGTTGCAGCAGAGACTTTACAAAATACTCTCTCTTCAGCTTTACACTGCTGTTTGATACTCTACAAATCACAGTGAGATACATATAATGTGATAGTGTTTGGAGTGCCATGCATAGCACCATGTTGCAACATTTTACTGTTTTTTATTAGTATATGGCCATCATGTCAAAACAAGAAAAGAAAAGTGGACTTTTAACATTACGCTTTTTTTTGAAGCACTGTGGATAGGGGATTATTTTATTTTTGAGTTAGATGGCAAAGCATTGTTTATTATGCATTGATATGTTAGCTGTGCTACCTGTTTGAAAAGACATTTTCAAAGATGAATTATAAATCTCATTACATACAGTTCTATCGTATTGAAATGTAAAAATCTCGTTACAGATGGACATTAACAGATGAACATTTGCAATGTTAACTTTGAACCCCAATTAAACAAAGTACTATCCCTTGCCCAAAAGAAGTATTTTCATTCTTCTCATTAGTAAACCTCTCTTATTTAAAAAATTATACTCAATGATTACTACATTTTTAACTTAGTGAAAATTTTGTTGAGATTTTTTCCTCTCATTCTGTAACTACCTATATCCTCAATTTTGCCTCTTGGCCCACAAAACCTAAAATTGAAATATTTACTCTCTGGCCCGTAACAGAAAACATTTGCCAACCCCTGATCTAGTTTGCATGACCAAACTGGGAAATTAAGCTGCATTTAATTGTTCAAGATTATTTCATAAGAATTTATACTCTAAATTCTGTCTTTTTTGTAAATCTATCTTTTATAGGCATATCAAATTTTTGCCCTGTATGGGGGCAAATGATGCCCCATTTAACACAGTCTAATTTTTCACAGTAAACTAGGAAGGGCTTCATTTGAGCATCAGAGCTGCTTGTATGTAAGCATATTAGGTCTCCTGCAGGTTTCTGTTGTTTGCTGTCTTGTGATACTAATCCAGAAAAATAAATACCAAGAGACAATACCATAGTTGTTAATATACATTCAGTGTTTTATATTTATATTTTTTATGCAGGCGTTTATGCGATACCAAGTCTGGATTTCATCTTTTTAAAACCTATTTAAGAGATATTTTAAAAAGACCATGCAGGGGATTTTTTGTTGTTGTTGTTTTGTTGTTGTTGTTGTTTGTTTGTTTTCTGAGACGGAGTTTCACTCTTGTTGCCCAGGCTGGAGTGCAATGACGCACTCGGTTCACCACAACCTCCGCCTTCCGGGTTCAAGTGATTCTCCTGCCTCAGCCTCCTGCATAGCTGGGATTACAGGCATGCACCACCGTGCCCAGCTAATTTTGTATTTTTAGTAAAGACAGGGTTTCTCTGCATTGGTCAGGCTGGTCTCGAACACCTGACCTCAGGTGATCTGCCTGCCTTGGCCTCCCAAAGTGCTGGGATTATAGGTGTGAGCCACCGCACCCGGCCCATATAGGGTCTTCTTAAAATATCTCTTAAATAGGGTCACACTGGATCTTTGAGTGCAAAAAGACAATTAATTTAGGTAATTATACTACAATTTGGGGACAGTGTCAACAACATTGTGGCTATTTAAACGTTTAAATACTGCAATATCATGAACTCTCTAAAACACAGAAATTAATTGCTCAGAATCATTTACTTTATATATGCCTTTTTAAATATTTTTTTCTGGCTGGGCACAGTAGCTCATGCCTGTAATCCCAACACCCTGGGAAGCTGAGGTGGATCGCTTGAGCCCAGGAGTTTGAGATCAGCCTGGTCAATGTAATGAGACCCTGTCCCCACAAGAAATTTAAAAATTATCCAGGTGTGGGGGTGTGTACCTGTAGTCCCAGTTACTCCGAAAGCTGAGACAAGAGGATCACTTGAGCCCAGAAGTTCAAGGCTACAGTGAACTGTGCTCTTGCCTAAAAAATAAAAATAATTTAAAAAAATATTTTTCTGATTATAAAAATAATAAATGTCTACTTGAAAAATACTGAAAATTGTAAAGCTTATGCAGTGGTTAATAAAGTCATCAGAAGATTATTATTTGTAATTTAGGCTATTTTCTTTAAGTCTTCTGTATATAGGTGGTTTTAATGAATATGCTAATCATTAGTATTTGTTTTCTTTTTTGTACAAAAGCTGTATTATAAAACGTAGAGTACACTCTTAAAGTGAATTTTAGGCTTGCCGTCTTAGTCTGTTTGTGCTGCTGTAACAAAATACCTGAGACTAGGTAATTTATAAAGAACAGAAATTTATTTTTCACAGTTCTGGAGGCTGGGAAGTTGAAGATCAAGGCACCAGCAAGTTGTATAGTGAGGGCTGCTCCCTGTTCCAAAATGGTGCCTTATTGCTGCATCCTTCTGAAGGGAGGATTACTGTGTCCACACATGGTGGAAGGGACGAAAGGCAAGAGAGGGCAAATCTCTGAAGCCTCTTTTATCAGGGCATTAATCCATTCATGAAGGCAAAGCCATTATGACTTAATCACTTCCGAAAAGGCCCCACTTCATAACAATGGGGGTTAACTTTCCACATTAATTTTGGAAGGGATTCGACATTCAAACCATAGCACTTTCTATGTGAAATTTATGTTATATTTTAGAGATATCTTTTGATGGAATACATTTTATGAGATAACCATAGAAGTCAATAGGCCCATTCATTCACAGACTTTCAGGAAGTATCCTAAATCTTGATAAAAATCTGTCGCACAAAGAATTTCATGCCTTTGAAAGCTTTAGTATATATATCCATTCCTTCACAAAGATATATTGTCACCTGTCTAGGCATTTGGAACAGAGACATAAGGTGTGTTGTTTATGCCTTGGATACTTACAGTGTGTAGGGAAAACAGAAAAGTAAATACACTGTCATAGTCCTATCCCTACAGAACTGTATCTGAGGCAAGAACAGAAGCTCTGGAAGGACAGAAGAGAGAAGCCTAGCCTAGACCAGGGGTACCAGGGAGAGCTCTGAACAACCAATGACTGTGTTGCCTCCTGTGGGGCGAAATGTTCACTGGACAGAGAGTGACACTAAGAAGCAAACGGGAGGCTGGGCACAGTGGCTCATAATCCTGATTTACAGGCACAGTGGCCAATAATCCCAGCACTTTGGGAGGCCAAGGAAGGCAGATCACTTGAGTCTAGAAGTTCAAGACCAGCCTGGGCAACATAGTGAAACCCCGTCTCTACAAACAATACAAAAATTAGACGTGTGTGGTGACACATACCTGCAGTCCCAGCGTCTTGGGAGGCTGAGGTGGGAGGATGTATTGAATCAGGGAGGTTAAGGCTGTGGTGAGTTGTGATCACACCACTGCGCTCCAGCCTGGGTGACAGAGTGAGTTGCTGTGTCAGAAAAGTAAAGGCAGCAAAGGGGGCAGTGCATGCAGATTCCCAGAGCTGAGAGAGAGGAGGGCATATTCAAGGAAATAATTATAAAGTATGGCCAGGGAGTGGTATAGATGGGACAGGGTATGAAGAGTAGTGATGCATGAGGGCTACAGAGATGAGTAAATGCTACCTACGTGCCAGAGATGTAGGTGCTTTTCCATATTTCTTAAATATTATCCCATGGATTGTAAGGTCATAATGTGATTCATGAAGCCTGTCCAGAGGAAAACCTAATTTCATGTGCCTTGGGAACTTTTCCTAGGAAAACTGATCTGCTCTGTCCCACTCTTGACTGCTAGCATTTCTGAGGCCTGTTCCTCAGGTAGTGCTTTGGACAGGCTGAAGACATTGGAGGCAGCACAAGTTGCCAAATAAAGTTTGGCCAATAGGGAAGAAAAATTGTCTATATAGGTGTTGATTTCAGATATTGGAGAGTTAGTAATAATGAGAAAAATACATTTTATAAAACTTTATGGTATAAAGTGAATTGCTTACCACTTACAGCTACAGTACAACACAACAGTGATTAGGCATACTATGAAAGACATTGCTTTAACTTACGAAAGTTTCTTATAAGACTAAAATCTATCAATATATGTTTAGCTTTTATAGCGTGCTCATTTAATAGTCTTCTCACTTCTTATTTTTAAGTGGAGGGATAGTTCTCAGCAGAGTCTGATATTCTGTGAACCTTCGGTATTTTCTTGTGGTGTATATAGCACAGTGCTGCACTGAGTACTGGCTTTCAGCGACATAAAGGAGCTTACATCAAAATGTAAATCTAGGTATACTTCCTTCTTCAAGAAAGTATTATTACCAAAGGAGAATTGTGGGGGGAAGCAGTTTAATAAAATAGTGTGCTTAGTGATTTTGTTGATTTACATTCTGGTGTAGGCTCCTTATCTCTTCCTGGCAACAAATAGTTTGCCCACTTTCCAGCAGTGAGACTGTACTTGGAGTAGCGCCTACGTAGCATATGCCCACATGTGAGGTGTTATCCATGTTCTACCATAGTAATATCTGGCATTACAATCCATCATCGGTTTCCTATTGCAAGACAGTGCTGTTCCTTCATTCTTTTCCTTGCTTGTTATGCATATCGTGAATCTTGCTCATGGGTTTTCCTGAACATCTTGATTTCAGAGTTTTTTTTTAATTAGGATTTGCTGAATGTTTAAATAATGTTTCGATTTTTGTAAGACTTTTCATCTAATTTGGGAGAATATCCTCAGATTATGTATTACAATTCACATTTTAGAAAATATAATTACTGTATCTATATATCAGTTCATTGTAAAATTGAATATTAGGCTGGGCACAGCGGCTCACACCTGTAATCCCAGCACTTTGAGAGGCTGAGACAGGCAGATCGCTTGAGGTCAGGAATTTGAGACCAGCCTGGGCAACATAGTGAAACCCCATCTCTACTAAAATAACAAAAATTAGCCAGTCATAGTGGCTCATGCCTATAGTCCAAGATAGGAAGCTGAAGCAAGAGAATCACTTAAGCCCAGGAGGTCAAGGCTACAGTGAGCCACTATACTCCAGCCTGGGTGACAGAGCAAGACCCTGTTTCGAAAAAAAGAGAAAGAAAGAAAAATTGAATATTATCTGTTTTACTCATCAGTGACTCAATTCTGCTTAATTTTAAATTTAAGGTAGTAAAACAGTTTGTTTCCTGACATAACAGTCTTGTAACAGTAAGGGCTGTGGGTAAAAGATCCATCTTTCAGTAAGAATGTGTTGTTCTATATGAGTGTAAATAATATGGCTTCAAAGTATCTTACACAGAATATAATTATTTTCTCTTTTAGAATTACAGAGGATCATGTGATTCAGCATGGGCTGGTAGTGGATGGGACCAGCCTATCTCTTGCACTCAGGGAGCATGAAAAACTATTTATGGAAGTTTGCAGAAATTGTTCAGCTGTATTATGCTGTCGTATGGCTCCACTGCAGAAAGCAAAAGTATGTATATATGTTATAAAAAAGCCCCATAAAGCTATTTAGATATAAACATATTATTTAAAGTTAATGCCTTACATAGTTCCATTTGGTGATGTGCAATATATACATTTTGCTAGGAGTCAGTCACATCTCATGTTGTAAATTTTAATCATGTACATCAGACTTTTGGAATTTTCAGAGTGAGTTTCAACTATTCATAGTGACCCAGAAAACCTGTGATGAGTAGCAGTTTGTGATCTTGCAGAAATTAAACTGTGATAACTAATGTTTCGCAAGTTAGCTACTTAGCGAGTGAAGGAGCCTAGGAGACATCAATTATTTGCACCTTCAGATGGTTCTGTTGATCTCCGTTTATTCTTACATTCTCATGAAGTGATAATTCTTAGTTACTTTTAGCTATAAAGTGATAAATAGAGCTTTAGTATAAAAAGTTGAAAAGCCAATTAACTTGTAATGTAAAGCTTATATATAGGAAATATTTAAATTTCAGCTACCTATGTGATTCAAGTGAAAGCCTATATAAACATTTTTTATAATTCTAAATTTGGAATTTGAGATCTTAGACTATTTTTCACAAATATCCTTTGCAGTGCACATCTAAATACTGATTATTTCCCATATAGGTCTAATAAACTAAACGTCTAAGTTTTTGGGCTTCCTGGAATTTTGTTACAGTACTGATATTATGACAATTCATGTACCCCAGTCTATGGAGACTAAAACTGGAGACCAAACAGAGCAAATACCCAGGTTCTTTATAAAAGTACATTCAAGAATTCCAAAGAAACATTTCTTTTGAGTTCATTGAATTTAATCTTGATTGATTTTTTTAAAGTCTTAAAATTTTACTACAAGAGGAAACAATTATTTCTTTCATATCAAATGAAAAAATAATTTCTTAAAAAATTTTGCCTAACAGTTCAATTAAGTAGTCATTTTTTACACAATTACTGTTAAGCCTTCTAAATATTTAAGCTATATTTAAAAGATTCTTGTTTCTCATCATAAAATCCAAAGATAATTCTCTGTTTTATTATAACATTTCTGAAATCTTAATGGAGATACCCTCAAAAAAATGAACCTGCATATTATTGTCTAATAAAAAATTAAATATTTCTTTCATTAGTGTTCTTACTATAGTCATTTCAGATAAATGACTATATGAATGCAAGAAAATTGAACTTGCGTCATAAATAACCAATTCATTATGTCTTTCAGGTAATAAGACTAATAAAAATATCACCTGAGAAACCTATAACATTGGCTGTTGGTGATGGTGCTAATGACGTAAGCATGATACAAGAAGCCCATGTTGGCATAGGTGATTGATTTTTCCTGAAAAGTTTTTCCTGAACTTTTAAAGTTGGTGGTATTATTTGGTGGTTTTGAATTTTCTTTTTGTAGATTAAAGTATGGTATCAAATTTGTGAATGAAAATTGCAACATGGTAATAATATAGCACAGTGTGCCCCATCAGAAACTTACTATAATTAGGCCGGGCGTGGTGGCTCACGCCTGTAATCCCAGCACTTTGGGGGGTTGAGGCAGGCAGATCACGAGGTCAGAAGTTCGAGACCAACCTGACCAACGTGGTGAAACCCCGTCTCTACTAAAAATACAAAAATTAGCCAGGCGTGGTGGCAAGTGCCTGTAATCCCAGCTACTCAGGAGGCTGAGGCAGGAGAATTGCTTGAACCCGGGAGGCAGAGGTTGCAGTGAGCCGAGGCTGAGGCAGGAGAATTGCTTGAACCCGGGAGGCAGAGGTTGCAGTGAGCCGAGGCTGAGGCAGGAGAATTGCTTGAACCCGGGAGACAGAGGTTGCAGTGAGCCAAGATCGCGCCACTGCACTCCAGCCTGGGCGACAGCAAGACTCTGTCTCAAAAAAAAAAAAGAAACTTGCCATAATTAAGCCCACTATTTAATATATTTTCATTCCAAATTTTAGTTTCAGATTTTAAAGGAAATAAATACCACATTAGTGAATTTTATCTTTGCCGATTATTTTTCATAATAAAAGTAGCTTTATTTTTACATGTCATTTTGTACCTTTTAAAGTACTTTCACATGTTATTTTATCCTTTTTAAATTCTAAATTTGTGATTTACATGGTTGCACTGCTGGTTCTTGTTTTAGAATCTTACCGTTACTCAGTGTATTTGTGCATCTAAAGATCCTACAGCGCATTTTAAAGATCATTATAAAGACAGGAAATTGTACTAAACTGCGATAAACAGAACATCTCAAGTAGTTTTCTCATTTTAATAACCTTTATCCTTATTCTTTTCTATTTTTGCCTAAAACTTTTATTAGATTCAGACTGCTAATGTCATTTCATTATATTGAATTTATTAATCCTTTCCTTTTTAGCCATATACTCTTATTGTATAAATACAGAGCAAAATGAAAAGTGTGGGCATAGGATTTTTTATGGAAGGATAAAATTTGAGAGTTAAGCTAATTCCTGTTCTGGAATAGTCTCTATAATGTGCTGGATGGGAAGTTATCAGGTCTGATATTTTCTGTGTGCCTCTTAGATCAACTCCTTCCTCTTTCAGATAATTAATTCTTCATTTTGAAAACTGAATTCTCCTTCTAGTTTGTATACCGTTATTTTCCATAAATTTTCATAGCAATTTGATGATAACTTCCTATACCATACATTTAAGGCCATAAAAAAAATTACAGTATTTAAAACAGTTTAATTCTGTAATGATAACAGGCAGACCAGTGACTAGAATACATTCAAGCATCTGGAAATTTAGAATATAACAAAGGAGATATTTCAAATAAGTAGGAAAACAAATTATTTAGTAGAAAAAAATGGATAAAACTGGTTAGTGATTTGAAAAAAAAGAGAAGTTGAGTCTCTTTCTATTATTTGTAACAAAACAAATTCAAGATGGATTAGGATTTAAGTAACTTATAAAGACCCTAAAAAGTAATAGAAGAAAATTTAATGAATAATTCTCTTATTTGAGGTATGGAAGAATCTTTTGAGGACAACACCAAGGCAAGGAACTATAGTTAATTATAGGGAAAAGATCATGCAGAGGTAAAAGCTCCCAAAACAAATTTTAAAAACAAAGGACAAACTAGTAAAGAATATTTGTAAAATAGATGACAAAGTTGTAATAATCCTGGTATACAAAGTATTAACAAATTAATGAGAATAAGAAAAACGTTCCAGTAGAAATAATATGGGAGGATGTGAGCAGTCGATTGTCATGAAAGGAGAAATCTAAAAAGAATACTAAATGTATGAAAAAAATGTTTAGTCTCTCTAACATTCCAAGGAATGGAAGTTAAAATTGCCTGTCAGATTGGCATCCATTATAAACACTGATAAACGTGGAGTTGGTAAATGTATAGATTAACAAATGATCTTATACAATGTTAGTAGGAGCATAAATTGGTATACCCTGCATTATTATTCCAAACAAAATTTTAAAGTATGCCTATTGACATTGCAATTATGAATGCAGGAATTTCTTCTAGTAAAAAAAAATTGAGCATGTTGATAAAGATGTACATTACAAGTATACATTTGAAGCAGTGTCCATAATCTGTTAAGCAACAAAAGCAAGTTGTAAAACAATCCTTTTTTTTTTTTTTGATATAGAGCTTCACTCTTGTTTGCCAGGCTGGAGTGCAATGGCTCAATCTCGGCTCACGGCAACCTCCGTCTCCTGGGTTCAAGCGATTCTCCTGCCTCAGCCTCCCAAGTAGCTGGGATTACAGGCACCCACCACCATGTCCAACTAATTTTTGTATTTTTAGTAGAGATGGGTTTTCACCATTTTGGCCAGGCTTGTCTCGAACTTCTGACCTCAGGTAATCCACCTGCCTTGGCCTCCCAAAGTGCTAGGACTACAGGTGTGAGCCACCACACCTAGCCTGAGCCACCGTGCCCAGCCTGAGCCACATTTTTATACGTGTTTTTGTATGTATGAAATACTTACACACACAGACATGAAATAAGCAGAAAGAAAATTTCTAAAAGAATGCAGACTAAAAACAGCAGTTTTCTCTAGGGATTATGAATACAGGTTTTTTTCATCGCTTATACATTTTGGAACACTTTCATCCTTTTATGACAAAAGTTTTAGTTTTGAAAAATAATTTTTTAAAGTTGCTTCTAGATTGAAAATAAAAACTTGGCAATGACTCTTCTCTTTTGAAACATTAAGGATTATTGTAACCATTAAAAAAGTATTCATATTTGTCAGAGGAAATGTTGCACTGATTTCAAATGATATTGTATATTTTTAAAAATTTATTTTAAATTCATATTTTCCTTTTAAAAAGTGCACTTTGACTTATTCATGGAAGTGTTAAGCAAACAAATGACTCATTTTGCTAAACTCAAATGACTCAATTTGAATATTTTTTATATTCAGTGAAAATAGTGAAGTTAAGTATTTTATAGCATTCTGTCCATCAGAAGTCTGTTACCCAGTACTTGTGCTTATTAGTGTAATAATTAATGTTCCTGCTAAATCCTTAACTTTCAATATTATTTTTTATATTGTATTTTATCTTTTTATATTCTAATTCTTTGGAAATTGGTGTTATGTGTCTGATAAATATCGTAGCCTTATATTAATTACATATTTAAGTAGAACAACCTTTTGGACATCTGCTATCTGCTGTATATTAGGATTTAATGTTCCTAAGTGCATGTTCAACTATTATAAATAATTAAGATATTTGCAGATTTATCATGAAAATTACAGTTATCAGTGAACATGTCTTTTGTCCCTTTTATTATAGGAATCATGGGTAAAGAAGGAAGACAGGCTGCAAGAAACAGTGACTATGCAATAGCCAGATTTAAGTTCCTCTCCAAATTGCTTTTTGTTCATGGTCATTTTTATTATATTAGAATAGCTACCCTTGTACAGTATTTTTTTTATAAGGTGAGTTTCATGTATTTAGAATCAATTATTGATATAGTAATATGAAGTTTCAATTTAAGGAATGTTATAACCTTATACATTTCTCTTTAAAATAGTTTCAATAAGTAAAAATAACAGTATTTTGTCATAAATCTATTCTATACTGACAGAAAGCAAATCAGTGGTTGCCTGGGGCCCAGGGGTTCCATGCAAATTAGAACATAGTACATTTGATATCTTTAAAGTTATTTTGTCCTGAACCAGCAATAAGTTTTAACACCAATATAATGGTTTTAAGTAGAGTTCTTAGCCTTTTTATGCCATGAATGACCTTTTAGTAGTCTAGTGAAATGTGTGAGCTCCTCAATATGGAGCTTTTATATGCATAAAATAAAATACATAGGGTTGCAAAGAAACAAATTATGTTGAAATATTGTCCTATCTTTGGGTCCTTTTGTACAAGGTGGGAGTCTGCAGAACCCACATTAAGAGCCCCTGTTACCAATACATTTAATAACACCAGAGTGTACTATGTTGCATATATTTCTATAATTGATAACTACAATCCAGTGATAGAACACAAGTAGATTGCATATTGCTATAAGATGATGGCAGTTTTTTTCTAACTTATTTTTCTAGCTTTTACTTGTAATATGAGTATATTGAGATGGAAAGAATTTTCGATAGTTTGATTTATTGTGTGTTTTAAACATTTTTGTGTTGTAAAGATATAGCCCTAAAGTTTGAGTAAATCTTACTTATTGTACTATATATGAAAAGTATTGAGTAATAGTTTGAAGGTTGTAAATTCAAAATTACAGTGTTGCTTGGCAGTGAGAGGAGTCAAGGGTTTTTTCATTCTGATGTCTGCACTGTTGCTTAGAATGTTTTTAGACATTTTTTGATAAAATGGGAATCCTGCATTCCTGTTATATATGGACAAGTCCTTATCCTTTACTTACCATACCAACTGAGATTGTTTTTGGACACTTTAACAGCCTTTTTTTATTTTTTATTTTGTCTTTGAAACCTAAATATTTTAATTATTTTCCATTTAATCTTGTTTTTCAGAATGTGTGCTTTATCACACCCCAGTTTTTATATCAGTTCTACTGTTTGTTTTCTCAGCAAGTAAGTAAATAGAAACTTGTGTTTTGTGTTTTGTCCTTTTAGAGTAACGTATGTATGTTCAGATTTTGATAGACGTTTGAAGGGACTTTTTTCATTTTTCTTAGTCCTGCAGGGAACCAGACAGAACTTTTCTGTTTAGTATATTTAACCAGCATGACATTCATAATATTTATTTATTCTGGTTTTCAGTTTGAGGTGAGTGTTAATACCAAAATGTAATTCTGGATGCTTTTAAAAATAGATAATAACCCTTAACAGCTTATGAGAGAATTTTGATAACTTATTTGTGATATTTCTGTAAAATCCAAATCAAGCCAGGCCAGATAACTTGGAGGTTCACCTCATTTTTATTTTTGATTCAAAATGTCTTAGGTTTGGAAGGAGCAATAGTGATTTAGTCCAGGGATGACATACAGGTTTTATCTCAGAAGCTACCTTTAAATAATTGATGGGGCACCTAGAGTATATTGAAAAGGTTTCTAAAGCTGCAGGCTCAGAGGGAAAATGTAATTTGTTAGCAATAGTTGTAATGGGCACAGGGTGGGTCTTTGTTTGCATGCATGTCACATATTTACCAGTCCTGATCTACTTTGTTTTAATTTCTAGAAAAGAAAAATGAAATCCACATAAATTAAGTAACTTGCCTTGCTAACTTAATGACTAAACCATAACTTTGACCTACTGCTTCTGACTAATGTGGCAGGCACCCTTTTTAGATACCATACTATACATCTCAAATTGATCAAGACACTAGTTCTAATTTATTGAAAAAACAAGAGCTTAATTATCTTAAGTTTTTCATGAGTTTTTCCTATTCTTAATTGCTGTTTTATCCTGTTTACAACCTGTAACTCTAAATTCCAAATATTTGCTTGGGCATTGATTACCGGTAAAAGTTTGTTTACCTAAATGAACTAAAGAATATGCTAAGACAATACGACAAGGAAAACTGACCTATTTTGATTAGGTTTTCTGGAGAGTTTATAGTGTAATTTGGGAGGCAGTATTAATAACCATAAAAACAATATGTAAAGCATAGGCAAAGTGCTAAGTGATTAGTACCAACAGTGGTACCTGTGACTGTTTAGAGGAGCAAGATATCGTTAAGGACTTAAGCCATCGTGCAGAGTTTCATGGAAGAAGATAGTCTTGTTCTGTGCCTTAAAGGAAGTGTAGTGTGTAGACAGGGAGACAAAGCCATGAAAGGTAAACTGTATGTGTTGCATGTGGAAGGAGTAGTAAGATGCCTGGAATACATGGAGGAGAATTATGTAAAATTACTTCACAGTGATCAAATTGTGGAGAACCTTGAAATGTTGATCTAACTCACGATAATTCCAGAAGCACCTGATATAGCAAAATATTCCAGTTCTCACAAAGAATATCAACCTAGGAACATTATATGTTTATGTCAGTATTAAAAACAGAATTATTTAATTGGAGTTACTAAAATGGATTTCAGTATAAATTTTTAAAATTTTAATTTTGTTTTTAATATGCATAGTTGTGATATGCATAATAGTAATGCATAATTCAGAAACTCAACATTCCTACCAATTTCTCTTTCTAGACATTGTATGACAGCGTGTACCTGACTTTATACAATATTTGTTTTACTTCCCTACCTATTCTGATATATAGTCTTTTGGAACAGCATGTAGACCCTCATGTGTTACAAAATAAGCCCACCCTTTATCGGTAAGTATTTTCTGGTATTAAATGGCCTTATCAGTTTTTTTAAGTAAAAAATAAGCAGATTTATTTATGTCTTGGTGATTAATGCTTTACTAAGGAAAGTTCTTTAGTTGTCGTATGATTTACAGTTGTTGAATATCAGAGAAAAAAAGGTTTCTTTCAAAGAGAAAATTTGAATAATTTTTCCAGTGTTTTTTTAAGAATGAGCACTTTCATCCTGGGAATGCACTGGGCAGTTGTGTAATTTGCACTTACTCTCGCAAACCAGTAATATTCTATTTCGTGTGCACAAAAGAAGTTATTCATAATTGGTAGTCTCTAGAATTCCTAAAAGTTAGTTTTTTTCTACTATTAGCGAAATTTATGAGTAATAATTAGTGCAAAATCCAGAGGTGAGGACATTAATTCCCACCCCAGATTCTCTGCTTTATTCCTGCTTCCCCAGAACCAAGTAATCACAGAGATGTGATTGGGACCTGTTCCTCAGGACCAGCTATGGTATTCACCATAAGCTCTTATAGAGATAGCTATTGAAGTACCACTTATAGAGTCATCTCATTATCTAAATTTGGATTAATTTACTTCAATTCCTCAGGTTATCTAGGACAGGGCTTGACCTAAGATTGGCATAGATTGTTCTTCCCATAATAGCTATTATTAGAAGGGAAGTTAGGAGCATCAGTGCTGAACCTAACTCAGATAACCTCACTAAAAAGAGACCATTATGGCAGAGTGACTGAATGTTAACAGAAGAATATAATAACAGATAAATCAACTTTTCAAAATTAAAGTGAAGTATTATGCCTATGTCATATTTCTTTTTTTCTTTTTTGAGACAGGATCTTGCTCTGTCACCCAGGCTGGAGTGCAGTAGCAAGATCGTAGCTCACTGCAGCCTCAATCTCCCAGGTTCAAGCAATCTTCCCGTCTTAACATCTGGAGTAACTGGGATTACAGGCACACACCACCATGCCTCACTAATTTTTTAAACTTTTTATTTATTTATTTATTTATTTATTTTAGTAGAGACAAGGTTTTGCCATGTTGCCCTGGCTGGCTTCAAACTCCTAGTCTCAGGTGATCCTCCTGCATTGGCCTCCCAAAGTGTTGGGATTACAGGCATGAGCCACCATGCCCAGCCTATCATATTTCTTTTTTTTTTTTTTTTTCCTTTTGAGAGAGAGTCTCAGTCTGTCGTTAGGCTGAGTGCAGTGGTGTGATCTCAGCTCACTGCAACCTCTGCCTCCTGGGTTAAAGTGAGTCTCCTGCCTCAGCCTCCCAAGTAGCTGAGACTACAGGCACGTGCCAACATGCCCAGCTAATTTTTATATTTTTAGTAGAGACAGGATTTCACCATGTTGGCCAGGATGGTCTTGATCTCTTAAGCTTGTGATCCGCCCACCTTGGCCTCCCAAAGTGCTGGGATTACAGGCTTAAGCCATCGCACCCAGTCTTCCTATTTCTTTATCAAATGAAGAAATATATTTGAATGTAGTAGGTGAACTATAAGCTATTAAACAGATGTATGATATTATAAGCAGTGGTTGATAAATTTGGGTTTATTTATTCTTTGTGCTAATATTTTCAAGCAATTTTAAATTAAAAATCTATCTGGTTTTTTAATTATCATATTATATTAATTGTTTAGTGGGCAAATAATAAATGATCCCTAATATGTTTCTTTTTGTCTTCTTTTTAACAGAGACATTAGTAAAAACCGCCTCTTAAGTATTAAAACATTTCTTTATTGGACCATCCTGGGCTTCAGTCATGCCTTTATTTTCTTTTTTGGATCCTATTTACTAATAGGGAAAGATACATCTCTGCTTGGAAATGGCCAGGTAAAGTATATAGTTTTTTTAAAGAATGCTTGTTAATATTTTATGGGTTTTTTATAGCTTTTGTCATAAGGTAAAATTTAATTTAAATTACAGAACTTCAAGTATTAAAATGCAAATATAAAAAAGTTTAAATTTTTTGGTTAAATAATAAAGTTTCATACAAGTGAAAATTGACAGACAATACAGTGTAATCTCGAAATGAAACTCAAGTTACTAGACAGTTTTGCTATTCAAAAATTAGCTCACACAGGGGATATGTTATTGCCCCTGCATGCTCTTCACCTTAGTATTGTGTTTTATTGATAGCTGCCATTTATCTGGTACTTACTTTTGTGCTAAGTACTTTAATATGCCCCGTCTCCATTACTCCTCCCAATAATCTTATTAGAGAGGTATTATTACTCCCGTTTTTCAGATGACAAATGAGGACTTAGTGTTTGTTTGCTTTTAATTGCATTGTTGTTTGCCTAGGAAATGCTACCACATTCTTCATTGCACACTCACAATTCTAAATAGATGTCATAACTTACTGTTTAATTTGGCCACTTTTCCGAAGTATGAAATTAGGAAAGAGTGCATTTTAAACAGTACACTGTTACACTGTGTTCTGATTGGAGTGCTCATGTTGAGAGACTCTTGGCAGAGCTAGACCTCTCTTTCGGGGCTTAACTAAATGGGTTAGGAAGGAAAGAAATGACAGCAGTGGTAGGGACTCTGGTGGACTGGAAATGGTTGTCACTCTTAGTTTCCCTTTTCCATTCCCATCACTTAAGTATTGCAAAATATGTTTGGAGATACAGACATACAAAATTTGCAATTGGAAGAATATAAAGTTTTATCTGCTCAACAGATCTTTATTGAAGGCCAGCTATTCCCAAGTACTATACTAGGCTCTGGTAAGTAACTTGGTCATGGAGCTTAGAATCTTGAAAAGGATACAGAAAATGAGCAAGTAAGCTAATAACAAAATACACCGGTGTAATAAAGGAAATGGGTTTCAAATGTAGAGGCCTTAACCTTGCAAAATCCCTTTACCTTATAGAGTAGGGACATAAATATAATTGCCACTTCACTTTTGAGGACATATTTAGACTGATGTGGATGAAAATATGAATCTTGTAGCATAAAGGTTACAGCACTTCCCAAATAATAACTACCTTTTGTTGAGTTTGTTTCTCTATGCCTGGTACATTACATGCATTTGCTCATTAAATCATAACTCTGTATGAGAAAAATATCATTATTAATTTTCGCATGTTAGAAAATTAACCTCAGAGAGGTTAAGAAACTTGCCTAAGTTCACACAGTAAGCAAATTACAGTAATAGAATTCAGACTCAGATCTATCTGACTTTAAAACCTACATGCCTTTAGGAGATATACCTAATGTAAATGATGAGTTAATGGGTGCAGCACACCAACATGGCACATGTATACATATGTAACAAACCTGCACGTTGTGCACATGTACCCTAGAATTTAAAGTATAATTAAAAAAACCTACATGCTTAGTCATGATTCTCAATTCTTCTGAGAAACAGCTGTTAGCCTGGTGCCCTTCTGCACAGTCTTACCATCAGTGCAAGTGCCACCAAATATATAGACATATGAGTGAGTATGCTCACTTCCACCTGAAATAGTGGGGTGAAAACTGGACAGAATTAAGAGGGGAGGAGAGTTAAGAAGAAGGAAATTTGGATCTTCATCATTGGATGAAAAGGATGTTAAAGATATCTTGTATTGCTAGTCACTACTTTTTTTAATTTTTAAAAGTAATATGTGCCCATTGTGATAAGTTTGAAGTTAGTAGGAAAAAGAATAAAGAAAATAAATCACATGGTGGCCCTCTACCCAGATATTATTACTTTTATTATTTTTACATACTTGTTTCAATTCTTTTTTGCTATTTTCATTAACTTCATAATTTGTATCCCTTTATTTCTTAACATTGTAGCCTAAGTGATTTTGTATGTTATTAAAAATGCTTCAAGAACATTTTTCATGATTACATAATACTCTATTACATTGTCATAATGTAAGTATTCCCTTAATTTGAGGATTTGTTTCTAATTTTTAGTAACTTTTTAAAATCTTGAACATTCTTTATACAAAAGATAAAACCTTGAAGGATAAATTGTTATTGGCCATTAGTATAAAAGCTTTTTTCTCTTTACTGTCTATTGAAATTAATCTGCCACTCCCTACCTCCAATACTAGGTATAGTAGCAAAGCAGCACATGTTAGAATCAGAATTGGATTCATATCCTGGCATCTGTAGTCATCGTTTGAGTGATTTGGGATGAGTTAACCTCTCTCAGACTCAGTTTTCTCACTTGTGAAAAGGCACATAATCCCCACCTTATAGGTTTGATGTGATGATTAAATGACGTATTATTTGTAGAGCATTAAGCATAGTGGCTAGCATATAGAAGTATTCACTACGTCTTAGCAGTGTTCATTGTTATTTTTACTATTAAGTCATTATATTGGAAGATCATGTCCTACTCAATCCCACCCGGTCTAATTCTCCCAGAAACTCTCTCTTAACTGTGAAAATCACCTTGCTGGCTCTCAGAATGTGGCATGCTAATCTCTAATTCTAAGACATTGCTTATGTTCCCTCTCTAGAATGCTCATGCTTCCCTTTCCCCAAGATTCCCTCACCACCACCTATTCTTCGCAGTTGAGCCCACAGACGCCTTTCCTTTTGGTCCAGCTCCCTCTTATGTGTCCCTGTGCTAAAAATCCTTTTAGACATCTGTCTAGGCCGCGTCTCATTGCTTAGCACTGAGTATGTTGAATGCTTCCTGTTTTCTAAATATTGTTATTGCATGCCCAAGTTATCAGTAAACAATTGAGGGCCTAGAGCAGAAAAAGTTACTAGAGGGAAGTGCTGAGAGGAGTGACTGGAGGCAAAGATGAAGTCATTGCAAACCAAGTGATCCTGGGAGAGGAGCAGGAGGAAGACTTGTAATAGTTTGGGTTTAAGGGTAGAACAATTCAGGGAAAGTTAAGACTTTATCCCTTTTTTTTTTGTATTAGGGTCTAGCAATTTTATGTTAATTAATTTTCAACAAATACTTTTGAAGTATTCACTAATTCTTTCAGTTTAGCTTAGGAAAGAACTAGTCATTCTTCATGTATTTATCTCAAATCTTTTTAACAGGCCTTTCTTTCTCTTAGTAAAGTATAAGTCTTGATCAATTTTCTCTAAGATTTGGAAAGACTGGAAGAATGTGTATGACCTGCCTGAGTTCCTGTCATGTGTGTCTCTAAAACTGCTTTTCCATGGGTACATCTTTACCTTCAGAGCACTATAAAAAAGATATTCCTTTACTATTACTCCTTAATGAGTTGCCAGAGAACAAAAATAATGTTAATGAGAAGGCTGCTAGTGACTAATTTTTAACTTTGTTTTTTTCCTAAATAGTAGAAGAGTTAAACTCTCACATAAAATTTGCCTAGCCCTTATCCAGTCTTAAAGTAGTCACAGTATTTGAATCTAAGTATTAGTTAAAAAGTAGGGCTTGTCTTAACAATACAGTAGTATTGTCTTACCATGGACATTTGTCAAGAAGTCATGATTAGTAATTCATTGAATATGTTGTTTGAGTAATCTTTTCATTTTATTTTTTAAAGTTAAAAATAAGCTTAAGACTTTATTTTCTTGTTTCGTTTTTTTATTATTTACTTTTTTTTTACATGAATAAGTTCTTTAGTGGTGATTTCTGAGATTTTGGTGCACCCAAGCAGTGTACATTGTACCCAATGTGTAGTCTTTTATTCCTCACCCCCTCCCACCCTTTTCCCTGAGCCCCAAAAGTTCATTGTCTCATTCATATGCCTTTGCGTCCCCATAGCTTAGCTTCCACTTATGAGTGAGAACATAAGATGTTTGGTTTTCTATTCTTGAGTTACTTCACTTACAATAATGGTCTCCAATTCCATCCAGGTTCCTGCCAATGCCATGATTTCATTCCTTTTTATGACTGAGTTGTATTCCATGGTATATATGTATACCACATTTTCTTTATCCACTCATTAATCGATGGCCATTTGGGCTGGTTCCCTATTTTTGCAATTGCAAATTGTGCTGCTATAAACATGGGTGTGCAAGTATCTTTTTTGTATAATGACTTCTTTTCCTCTGGGTAGATAGAGGGAGTGGGATTGCTGGATCAAATGGTAGTTCTACTTTCAGTTCTTTAAGGAATCTCCACACTGTTTTCCATAGTGGTTATACTAGTTTATATTCCCACCAACAGTGTAAAAGTGTTCCCTTTTCACCACATGCATGCCAATATCTATTTTTTTTATGTTTTTATTCTGACCATTCTTGTAGGAGTAAGGTGGTATCACATCGTGGTTTTGATTTGGATTTCCCAGGTAGTGATGTTGAGTATTTTCTCATGTTCATTGGTCATTTGTATATTTTCTTTTGAGAATTGTCTATTCGTGTCCTTAGGCCACTTTTTGATGAGATTATCTTTTTCTTGCTGATCCGTTTGAGTTGCTTGTAGATTCTGCATATTAGTCCTTTGTCAGAAGTGTAGATTGCGAAGATTTTCTCCCACTCTGTGCTTGTCTGTTTACTCTACTGATTATTTCTTTTGCAGTGCAGAAGCTTTTTGGTTAATTAAGTCCCATCTATTGATCTTTGTTTTTGTGAGCTTAATACTTTATTTCTGTAATCTGACAGGGTCAACTTTTTTGTAGTTGCTTTTAAACAGGGCTTCATAGAAGCAATTCTCCTGCCTCAGCCTCCCCAGTAGCTGGGATTACAGGCATGGGCCACCATGCCAGGCTAATTTTGTATTTTTAGTAGAGACAGCGTTTCTCTATGTTGGTAAGGCTGGTCACGAACTCCCAACCTCAGGTGATCCGCCTGCCTCGGCCTCCCAAAGTGCTGGAATTACAGGTGTGAGCCACCACACCCAGCCTGTAAGCTCATCTTCAGCCAGATCTCCAAAATGCCTTTGCCACTCACATTATCACCTACCAGCTCAAGGGCAAGTCAGAATGGAAAGAGACAGCAGTCTTAACCAGTTGATTACAGTTGAAATACATTACTTCGTATAATTTTACCCACAAAAAGCTATGTGAATGCTTTTGTATGGCTTCTTCTAGGACCTTGAATGGGGCCTATGCAAGAGGAAGGCCTAAATCCTCCTCTAAGGAAAATACCGTGTAACATACCCCAGTCTAGGCCCAGTAAAACCAGATACTGAAGGATAGACATGTCTTTACCACTTCCGGGCCCAGGTCCCCGGTTGCATCAAAGTATCTCTCCCAGCTGGGCACAGTGGCTCATACCTATAGTCCTAGCATGTTGGGAGGCCAAAGCAGGTGGATCGCTTGAGCCCAGGAGTTCAAGATCAGCCTGGGCAACATGGTGAAAGCCCGTCTCTGTAAAAAATACAAAAAAAAAATTAGCTAAGTGTGGTGGCGTGTGCCTCTAGTCCCAGCTACTTGGGAGGATTGCTTGAGCCCGGGAGGTGGAGATTGCAGTGAGCCGAGATCATGCCATTGCACTCCAGCCTGGGTGACAGATCGAGACCCTGACTCAAAAAAAAAAAGGAAAGTATCTGTGTCCATACCCGTGAAAGAGGAGAATGGCACTCCTCCTGAGAGAGCTAAGTTGAGACCCACTGATCATCGGTATTTCTAGATCATTTCTAGAGATGATAAAAGCAGACAGATAAGCACAGGTTCAGTATGACTTTTGATTCTCCTCTTGACAAATACATTCCCCAAATGCGCTCAAATAAAGGAATATTAATTGATGTTTCATTGTTGATAATCATAACTATTATTTACTGATTGCCTATTATATACCAGGTACCCCATTCTTTTTGTATACCCCAATTCTTATAGAAAACTGCGATTTATCCTCATTTTACAAATGAAGAAAGTGAGATATAGAGAGGTTAAGTAATTTGTTAAGTAAATGATAATTGTTAGAAATCTGTAATAAAAAACAGCCTTTTTATTAATTTTTTTGAACCAGTGTTAAGATAATGATTGTTAGGTTTGGAAGGGAAGGTGAGAGTTAAAGAAAGACACACACACAGAAAGAGGGCAGCTCAACAGCATGCAGGCTTTTTGTCTAGCATAAAACCTACAGAAGTCAGGGACCAGCCTAATGCCAGAGCCCACTGGCTGCTTACAGGCTAGGGTACTTACAGGTATGGGCGGGAGGGGTCTGGGCAGTATGGCTCGCTGCCCGGCAGGATATTGATAAGATGTTCCCATGATGAGGCAGTTCTGACCCTTGTTCTGGCAGGATGTCTTCGTGGTGTTCCTTGGACCTTTATCCAGCAAGATACTATAGGGCTCTTTCTTTAGTGGTCAGGTGGTTAGGCAGGATGTTTCTCATGTCCCGAACCCCCGTGAAATGTTGCACTTTGACCAAGTTCTGCAAAATAGCAGGGAGCTTACAAAACGATGCAGTTTGGACTAACAGTGATTACTTTGTAAACTAAATTATTAAACTTCTGGTTGTATTCTTGTAGAGATAAAATCCTGAAACTCTTTTGGGGTTCTGCGTGATTAATACCTTAGTAAGTTTTGGCTCTAAAGCCCAGGGGAAACTTTCTGACTGGCAATAACTGCATTTTTACATGGAATCCTTTGAGGAGTAATTCCATGATCCATTATCCTTCCTTTCAGATACAGGTTTTAAGTGTAAATTTCTTTTCTCCTGCTCTACTGTACTGTATCCAAAAGTACCGTGGCATGTGCTCTGCTGTAACGTCTGGTTGGAAAGGTTTCTGAAAATACTTGTGATTGAAAAGGATTTTGTTACCATTTTTACTGTGCAACAGCAATAAAGCAGTCCCTAATGACTACATTATTCTAACTAAAAATAGTCTGTGCCACACCATTCTAAACCCATCTTTGGGTTCCAGTCTGATAATGATATCTAAAAGATCATTGTCTGTAATAATAACACATGTAAATAATGCTTTATGCTGTTCTTCTCATACTTTTAACTTTATGAGTATAGTCACCAGTTTCAAATGTACCTGACTTAAATAATTCAAGGGATTTTTAGTAGAGAATTAAATGACTTTTTACCTGACATTTAACATTATGTTAACACGTAATGTAATAGTGTATTCTTTCTGTTTAGATGTTTGGAAACTGGACATTTGGCACTTTGGTCTTCACAGTCATGGTTATTACAGTCACAGTAAAGGTATGGTACTGAAATTAGAAATGTGGACACATTTTGCAACTGTTTACATAGTTAGTTAACTTTCTTCATTTCTTTAGCCATAGATACTTTCCTTTTTTCCATTTTCAATAACGATTAATTTCACTGGTTACTATTTTAATAGTTAAATTTTTGTCAAAAAATTATTTTTAAAGTGTATTATTTTGGGAAGCCTCAGCTGATATTTATGATCACATTTTTAAAAATCTCTAAAAATTTTGCTTCTCTGTGTATAGTGCAAGACAGCGTAATTTGTTTTAGGCCATGGAGTTGAAAATAGAGTAATCACATGAAATTTGAATGCTGTTTCCTCAAAGAAGAAAAACATTATAAACTTGAAATTATTTCATTTTATACTAGGACCTTTTCATTCATATTTATCTCTGAGGGATTTTGAGGGATTGTATCTGTCTTCTGAGAGACTTTTAGATACTTATGTTTATTCTTGAGTTTCATCTGAAAGGTTAAGGTAAAGCTTTATTTGTTTATATTTCTAAGGATATAAAAACTTTTTTTTAGATGGCTCTGGAAACTCATTTTTGGACTTGGATCAACCATCTCGTTACCTGGGGATCTATTATATTTTATTTTGTGTTTTCCTTGTTTTATGGAGGGATTCTCTGGTGAGTGAATATATTGTATTTTAATTGGATTGCTTCAACTATAATAAACATTTATTGTGATAGGTTACATTATGAACATATTCTGCTCATAACAGATTTCAGACTCCTGGTAAGTTTACTTCTTCAGTTGATCTTACTGATATGGAGAGGAAAAAACTAACATTTATTGAATATCTACAATTTTTCTAGATTTTTTTATATAAGATATTGATTCATCATAATAACGATCCCTGTTTTTTTCTGTGTAGAAACTGAGCCTCAGGGTCACAAAGACAAAAAAGTACCAAAGCCAAGATTTAAACCCCAATTGTCTTATTTCACAATTTTCTTTACACTAGTTATATTATGTATTAATGTATTATGTATTAATATATACAATAAAGTAAGTCACATAGAACCATTAAATATTAATCATTAACTTTTCTCACAAAAGTAAGTAGTATGCATCATCTTCATTGATAGAATCAGATATTCAACTGGCTACTCAGATAGATTAAAAATTAATGTTTCTCCTAAGATTCTTTGGTAAGTGATGGACAACTGAAGGCTCTCTTTTGGAGAATTTATATTACATTTGCCTGCTATGTCTTTGATCCATTTATCAGACAAAAAAAAGCTTCTGAAGGTAGGCCAAAAAAATTTGGATTAGCTAAATATTAACTTCTATTTAGGATCATAAAAGGATACTCTTATGAATATTTCTATATTTCACCATATTCTTTTGAGGTAGTATATACAAAAACCCAAAAAGAATATCTTTATAACACTTACTACTATGTAAAACTAGTATTCATGAGTACATTAATTTTAAAATATGTTTTTGAAGAAGAGCCTCTGAATAAAGCTTTCATTCTAAGATTTGGATAATTGGCCTTCTAAAATATTTTATTACACACTTTTTCTTGCTTTACTTGGTCCCTTAAGTCTGTATTACTACATTATTCTTCTGATCCACTACCACTAAGATAGGGTTATCTGGTCAACTGCTTGCCATTTTCCTAATAAAAACTATAGTTGTTTTATTTTTAACAATTAAAGCTTATCTTGTTTCGTTCAGTTAATTAAATTATACTGATTTCAGTTTTGAACATTTTCTTGGTGTACTTGTTACTTTCAACTGTAGTGTCTTTATATGATGTCCTGATTTAAGTCTTTCAGTTTCCACTTTTATTAAGCACATTTTCTTTCTTTGCAGGCCATTTTTGGGCTCCCAGAATATGTATTTTGTGTTTATTCAGCTCTTGTCAAGTGGTTCTGCTTGGTTTGCCATAATCCTCATGGTGGTTACATGTCTATTTCTTGATATCATAAAGAAGGTCTTTGACCGACACCTCCACCCTACAAGTACTGAAAAGGCACAGGTAACCACTTTTTATAATAAATTCAATATCTTTTTAGTTAGGGATCTTTAATAATGAATAGCTGTCATTATAATTTGATTATGTCAGAAAATAGGAAATTAGCCATTCCTGTTTCAACTATTTTGTAACATAAACATTGTTCAGTGTGATATTTTTGAAGTTATTTCTTACTATTTGTATTAATTTTATGACTACTGATAAGTTATTTTTTTAATTACATTGTGTTGTTAATAAAACTTTATGTTTTTAGGTATGAAACTATCAAATTATATCCAGATAATAATAGTAAATATTTTTAAAGTAATATCACAGCATTCTATCATATATATATAATGAAGATCTATAGCCATGTCTTTAGAAATATAAGAATTTGAGTAATTTTTCTTTTTTTTTTTTTCCGAGACAGAGTCTTGCTCTGTCACCCAGGCTGGAGTGTAGTGGCACGATCTTGGATCACTGCAAACTCCGCCTCCTGGGTTCAAGCAATTCTCCTCTCTCAGCCTTGTGAGTAGCTGGGATTACAGGCACCTGCCTCCACACCTGGCTATTTTTTGTATTTTTAGTAGAGACGGGGTTTCACCATGTTGGCTAGACTGGTCTCGATCCCCTGACCTCATGATCCGCCTGCCTTGGCCTCCCGAAGCGCTGGGATTACAGGTGTGAGCCACTGCACCCGGCCGTGTAATATTTTTTCTGATTATATTATTTTCACCAAAAAAGTATGAAATGAATTATTTAATCTAAATAATTTGTACAGAATAGAATTTTTAAAAATACATTATCTCACTAAACATTTATTAATAAATATTAAACTACAGCAAATATTAGCAGTATGTTACATAGTGCTTAAGAATCTTTGGGGCCTGATAGATCTCAGTTCAAATCCCAGGTCTTCCACTTGGTATCTCTGTGACTTTGAATCTCAGTTTCCTCATTAGTAAAATTATGATAGAAATATCTCTTTTGTTACCTTTCTAGTGAAGATTAAATGAAATAATTTCCAAATACTTATTAGGTGCTCAAGGATAGTAGCTATTTAGTTGAATGTGTCTTTTTTATATATTTGACTAGTACATGAGCTAGAAATCTCTCAGTTTGTCCTTTTAACTCTATCGTAGTATTGGATAAATACTCTAAAAAATATATTCTAGTCAACTCTTATGCCCTGAGTTTATTAATCATTTAGTTCTTCCCAGGTTGAGATTTTTTAAACATGCTTGTAACATGCCAAATGAATTTTGGAAATTTAGTTGTATATTCATCCTACAAATAGAAAAACTACTTCCTAAACATTTGGTGATGTAAGTTAGGCTTCCTGACCAGTGCATTAGTTTTAATTTCAGTAGTTCATGTCCACAACATTTCTTTAGTATTTATTTGCTTTGATAACCGAATCCTAGCCAATATACACATTCACACCATTGAGACAGCATAGGCCTGTGAAGCCTGACAAACTTGAATTCAGATATTGTTTCAACAGTTCATACCTGTGTCCTTGATCAAGCACTTCATAAGCCTCAGTTTCCTCCTCTATAAAATCAGAAAAATAATTGCTACTTTACATGGTTGTTAGAGATAACGAGTATGAAGTACCTCACACTGAGCCTGTATATAGTTGATCCTCAGTAAAACAGTTATCATTATAAGTAAAATGAGGTTGAGAATGTTGCTCTGTTATACTGATCTCCAAATGGGGCTAAAACAATTTGCATAATCTGATTCCTCTATCTGTCCATGCGTATATATTTATATCAGTGTGGACAGACTTTTCCACTCTGCAATATATTACTTAAATATATATCAGAAAGTTTGCCTATCTTATTATTCCTAATCTTCTGAAAAAAAAATTCACAATAAAAGAGTACTATTTTTAAGGCTTTGTCCATTATACTTACTCTAGATCTTTATGGAGAATAATTTGTCTCCCTGTTTTGACCTAAATACAGTTATATTTCACCAAAATATATGGATGGCATTGTTTTAAATACTTAATTCTTGAGACCGGGTGCAGTGGCTCACACCTGTAATTCCAGCACTTTGGGAGGCCGAGGCAGATGGATGGCTTGAGCTCAGGAATTGGAGACCAGCCTGGCCAACATGGTGAAAGCCTGTCTCTACTAAAAATTAAAAAAATAGGCCAGGCATGGTGGCTCACGCTTGTAATCCCAGCACTTTGGGAGGCCGAGGCAGGTGGATCACGAGGTCAGGAGATTGAGACCATCCTGGCCAACATGGTGAAACACCGTCTCTACTAAAAATACAAAAAAAATTAGCCGGGCATGGTGGCAGGCACCTCTAGTCCCAGCTACTTGGGAGGAGAATCATTTGAACCTGGGAAGTGGAGGTTGCAGTGAGCTGAGATGGCGCCACTGCACTCCAGCCTGGGCGACAGAGCGAGACTCCATCTCAAAAAATAATAATAAATAAAAATTTTTAAAAAGTAAAAAAATTAGCTGGGCATGGTGGCACACTCCTGTAGTCCCAGCTACTCAGGAGACTAAGGCATGAGAATCGCTTGAATCTGGGGGGCAGAGGTTGCAGTCCACCCTAGGCGACAAAGTGAGACTCCGTCTCACAAAAAAAAAAA
This sequence comes from Pan paniscus, assembly GCF_029289425.2. NCBI lineage: Eukaryota > Metazoa > Chordata > Mammalia > Primates > Hominidae > Pan > Pan paniscus. Next base: position 180,767,270 of record NC_085926.1, read on the forward strand.
AAAAAAAAACCTTAATTCTTTATAAGAGTAAATATAGGTTCAGTATCCTTTATCCAAAGTGCTTCAGATTTCAGATTGTTTAAAATTTTAGAATATTTGCATTATACTTATTGATTTAGCATCCTTAATACAAAATCTGAACTGCTTCAATGAGCATTTTCTTTGAGCATCATGTCTGCACTCAAAAAGTTTCAGATTTTGGATTTTCAGATTGGAGATACTCAACCTGTAATCAGATTTATTTATATTTATCCTTAGAAATTCTACTTTAGGCAGAGCATTTGCAAACTTACATGTTTTCATAGAGATTTCTTAATAATATAAAAGGTGATAATATTAGTTCTTGTTACCTTTCCTATAGCCTCTTTTTAAAGGAATACATAGGAAATATTTGGGCTACCTTAAGATAGGCCATTAGACAAGTTAAAAGTGCTTTTATATATTTTGGTTCTTTCACTGTAAAGCTAAAAATTGATTTAGTCTATTTGATTAAAAATGGAATGTACAGTGAATCAATCATTTTATCTATGTATAAAAGCTAGTATAGTCTTCCTTCTTGGCTCACTACATTTACTTCTAAATGACTTAACTGGATGTTCTAGGTGGTCTAATCCAAGAAGGAAGTCTCTGCTTCTACTCAGGGATCTTCTAGCCTGCTGGGGTTGGTGTGTTTTTTCCTTTCCTTTTTTTTGCTGAAACAGTATATGGTCATTGAAATCCTGTATGTAACATTATTCCTTTGCTACAGGCAGTAGTCATTATTTTAGCTTTATGTCATTCCTGATTTCAAATGATGGAGAAATGGCTAGAAAGCTATCAGCTACTTCATTGTTTACCAAAAGTAGCTGGAAAAATCGTATCAAAGGAAGAGCTGTCAGCATGTTTTCTGAGCCTTGTTTTTCTCCAGAATAACAATGTGGTGTTAAGAGTGAAGAATAAATTCTTTTGATGGCACAGCCAACAGCCCTACAAATGTTAGTCATGTATGTGTATCACGTATGATATTTACTCCTCGTGTAGGAACAGATGTATTTACAAAGCTTGTCCTGTGTCTGTCTCTTAGGTGATGAATACAGCTCACTGACTTGTTGTGTGTCCATCCCTTTTCTGTCCACTTATAGATGTACTCCAACACAGTTGCTTTAAGTGACGAGTTCATCGCACTGCAGCCATTGTCGAGGGCAAGGAATCAGCTGAGCAAACTTAGGTAGAGTAGGAGGAGTAGAGCCTCATTAACTCTTCTGCATGCTAAAGGTCAATTAAACAATATCAAAAGATGGGCAGAGGCATAAATAAAGAGTGGGGCATTTTTGTTAGCATGGCCCTGTCTCTGAATAATTTGACCTTTATTAACATATACGTTAAAACCTAAAAAAAAAAAATCCATTTCTTCTTTGAGAAGAGAATTCAGATAAAAATTCAACGTGATCACAGAACAGAAATCTATACCTTGTTAATATATTTTTACATCTTAACTACCTTTTCTAGTACAATTCTAATGCTTCTGCTTGTCATGTTATTCATATTTATGAATGCTCCTGCATGTTGAGTAATTAAAGCTACATATTTGGAAGTGGAGAGTTGCCCATTTTTTTTATCTTGCCTTAATCTGTATTGTAAATACATGTGCATATTTATGTTTGTGTATTGTAATGGCTGCTGAAGCATTTCATATCCTGGCTACTATTTAGTGCATCTATAAATTGAATAATGTGTGTGTATGTCTTATCTTTATCTCCACAGACAGATTCATTCTGTCAGTTTGTACAAAAAATAATAGTTTAGGGATGTCTTTTGATAAAAAGGGATCAAAGCTTAAATTCTAGAACTTTTTATATTAAGATACTAAAACTATGTATTAAGTATGGTTTGAAGGGGAAAAGTAATATGTTACTATTTTTCTTTTTAGAAATTGACACTTTTCCATTTCTTGCCCTATTGGTTTCTTACAGATTCTTAATCACGTATTTTTTAAATTATTTTTTATTCTCAAGGTTTCTAATCTTTCTCTATGTTCATTTGAATTTTAAATTCTGTTTTATTCTCAAGGTTTCTAATCTTTCTGTGTTCATCTGATCAAATGAATGGCTTTTACGAAGCACCACTTAAATAACCTTTTATAAAACTCTATGAGTTCATAATATTGAGCTGTTTAAAGATTTACTAAACCTTTCAGGTTTTTTATTATTAGCTTCAACTTTAAAAAATATTCTATTTCAAATTACAATGGTGTAATAATTACAGATGAGTATACAAATGGGTGTTTAAGTTGTAGTCAACTAAATTTTATATTTAAAATGAGAACTAAATTAAAACAAACTTAAAGATTTACCTTCACTTTTGGCTGAGCCAAATATGTGTATCACAGTTTTATCAGTAGGTGACTTTAAAAACAGTGGCTTTCTATCACATTTTTGAGCATCTAATTGTTTAACTCTAAAGCAAAAGGAGAGCTCATTATTTAAAAGCACACTCTGGCCAACTGTTTTGTCATATAAATATAACTTTCGTATTGTGACTAATTATATTTTTATGAAATCATATTTTCATATATCATACTGGCTTAAATCAAACCACTTTTTTTTTAGCAAAGCTAGATTTAAGAATAATGGAGAAAGGAGATCATAAATCAAAGAAATCACAGATTCTGTAATACTCTAATAAAACAGTAAGCTGAACATTCATCTCTGAAAGATCACAGTGAGAACAGGATATTGGTGAGATGTTCTTTCTGCAAGCCACTCTCCAATCAGTTGGTGTAACAAGTGGGAAAGAACACTGTTGAGAGAGCGGCAGACCTGAATGCTGGTGCTGCAGTTGGTGCTACTCCCAGTGGGTCCTAACCAAGTCACTTCACCTCTGGGCCTCCAGGTTCTTCACCTGTCACATGATCATTTTACATATTGTGGTCTGTTTATTTACCATCAGCATCATAGAAGAGCAAAAAGAAGAAATACTGTGCTCCACTAAAAGCCAGGCTGAGAAAACAGTTACTCACATTGAGCAGTGAGTGACCACTAGGTGGGCATTTGTTCATAGCTGCATGGAGAACAAGTGCCCATATACATCTTTCTGCTGATGCAGCCTCTACATTTTGAATGCATCAGTTTTTTTAAACTGCATTGAGCAATATTCTGTGGGTGTGATCCATAATAGCGTAACTATTTACTCGTGTGACAGAGAGGAAAACTGTATGGATATATCAGATATCTTTAAGAGCTTTTTAATCTTTAATCAAGTTAATACTTCTTAAGGATGATTAAGGCCAGGCAGTGGCTCACACTTGTAATCCCAGCATTTTGGGAGGCCAAGACGGGTGGATCCCTTAAGGTCAAGAGTTCGAGGCCATCCTGGCCAACATGGTGAAACCCCATCTCTACTAAAAATACAAAAATTAGCTGGGGTGTGGTGGCAGGCGCTTGTAATCCCAGCTACTCAAGAGGCTGAGACAAGAGAATCGCTTGAAGCCAGGAGTTGGAGATTGCAGTGAGCCAAGATCATGCCACTTCACTCCAGCCTGGACAGCAGAGTGGGGCTTCTTCTTAAAAAAAAAAGATTAATTCAAAACTTATTGACAATTTTCTTTTGAATAAACAAAGCTCATTTTGAGTATTTTCCTTTCCCCTCTTCCCTTGTGTTATAGGCAAAGCTATTAAGGTATCTTCACATAAACTTAGTATACCCTTGAAACCAAAAAATTCTGCTTAGTTTTTGTTTATGTCAGAAATTCAGCATTGCATCTTTCATAGAAATAATTATTGGTCAGTCTTAATCCTGGAAAATTACATAGAGATGAGGCAAAATTGTTTTTTATTCATTAAGGACATTGTCTTGTAATTTAATAAGATTTAAAATAAAGATGGCTATGGAAACATTTTAAACTTCCTTAGAAGATCTCTAATACAAATACAGAAAAAGAACTGAAATTTATATAAATTATTGACCCTCATTAAAAATCTGTTTCAAATTAAGGATTAAATTTCTTTTGTTAACAAATAGATCAGGTGAAGCCCTTTGCACACATGCTTAACATTTCTAAGGCCATGAAGTCCAGTTAGAGTAGAGAAGTCTTCTGAGAAGGGAAGCAGGAAAGGTGAGAAATTGGACATACCTTTTCAATAAGAACCCTAAATCTTGGTGGCAAATGAATTTAATAGAAGAAACTGAATTTTATTGAAAGAAATTTGGTTTTACCTTAGCTGTAATATATGTTTAGTTAGAGCTTTGTGCACTGAAAACTCATGGCTTTATTTTGTGTGCTTGTGTTCCCCTTAAGAAGTTCCCGTTAGCCCTCTTTTGTGACAGTAAATGTACTGTTCTTTGAACATTCTTTTGTGCCTCAGATTGTGAATGCCAACTTGTTGCTTTGATCTTAAACCTCTATATGGTGAAGCGTATCATTCTGTAATATGAGACTTGTTGCTTTTCTGTCCTTCCAGATGGAAGAAGATAAGGGTTCAGTCAGCTCAGCATATGAATTTGCTGAAAGCCAGCACAGAGGGGAGGACAGTAGGCACCTGCTAGCTGAGGCTTGCAGCCAGCAGGACAGTTGTTGCGTGCACTAGGTAGTACTGCGCTGGACCTTCCCGGGGACTCATCTGCTAAGTTCTCATGCTTGGGGGGCATGTCATGGGACACCTGACCTGACATTTCCATTTCTTTACTAATTCCTTCACTGTTCCTCATACGTTGTTTTAGTTTCGTCGTTTTCCTTTTTTGTGGTCTTTACATTTTTCGTATGTCCATCCCTGAAAATTTTGTCAATCTCTCTTTAGAGTTCCAAAGATAAATCAGACTTCACCTCACATTCTAAGCTGTGAAGATATTCTCACAACCTATTGTCTTACATTCAAGAAAATACTCCTTTTCACTTCTCCTTTTGAAAATGTCATGCTATTTCTGTTATCTCTGAAATCATTTTCCCCCTTGAAGTTGTAGTTGTGTATCATTTACCCATCTTAATATAGTTAGATACTGAATTACTTACCTAAGTCACCTCTTAGGTTGAATGATCAAAGAGTAGGGTGCTTAGACTTAGTACTGAGAAATTTTCTGCTGACTGCTATTCAGCAAACTTTCCATTCTTTTCATAAATTTTTTCTTTGAGACAGGGCCTCATTCCATCTCCCAGGCTAGAGTGCAGTGGCACGATCATGGCTCACTGCAGCCTCGACCTCCCGGGCTCAAGCGGTCCTCCCACCCTAGACCCCTCTCCCCCAGTAGCTGGAACTACAGGTGCATCCCACCATGCCCAGGTAGTTTTTTGTATTTTTTGTGGAGACTGGGTCTCGCCATGTTGCACACACTGGTCTCAAACTCCTGGGCTCAAGCGATCTACCTGCCTCAGCCTCCCAAAGTGCTGGGATATAGGCGTGAACCCCCACACCTGGCTCATAAATTTTCATAGTTGTATCTGTTTTAAAAAAAAAAGAAGAAGAAGAAGAAGAAGAAGGCCGGGCATGGTGGCTTACGCCTGTAATCCCAGCACTTTGGGAGGCTGAGTCAGGTGGATCATGAGGTCAGGAGATCGAGACCATCCTGGCTGACACGGTGAAACCCTGTCTCTACTAAAAATACAAAAACAAAAATTAACTAGGCGTGGTGGCGGATGCCTGTAGTCCCAGCTACTCGGGAGACTGAGGCAGGAGAATGGCATAAACCTGGGAGGCGGAGCTTGCATTGAGCTGAGATGGCACCACTGCACTCCAGCCTGGGCGACAGAGTGAGACTCCGTCTCAAAAAAAAAAAAAAGAAAGAAGAATTGATGAGAGCTTGATTTTCTCTTCTCTCGAGGAATAACCCTGACAACCATTTCGAGACCTAATTGGGATATGCAGAATATTTGGATTGGTAGTAATGATGGAGGATAAAATTTCCTGCCACTAATAATTGTATTATTTGGACTAATTGCTATTTTATTTATTGTAATTACTAGTCAAGAAAGTGCTGTTGTCTCATATGGGAGAAGCAGTGATGAAACTTTGTAACAAAGCCACTTGAAAATTGTAAATCTTTTAACCACACTATAAATCAGACCCTGGAACAGGTAGAATAATCTGAAGAATCTGGACTATTCTATAAGATACAGTTTTTAAATTAGATTAGTGGATTACCCTAAATGAAAAATTAATCAACTCTGTTATTAAATATCATCAGTTGAAAAGATATTCAAAAGAATTCTGAATTTTTATGTGTTTTGGTATGCTTCATATGATTATATTTACAGTATATTTCTCTTGCATTGTGCCTTGCTATAGAAAGATGTTTAGTTTTTTTTAATAGGCTCTGATTGAGCACCAAAGAAAGCTCATGTGAAGAGCTTGCTGCTGCCTAGGATTTATGTTATGCCTTGGATAGTCTACAAAGCAGATAATCTACTAAGACCTGACTAAAACTATAAAATTATGTCCTCTGTAATAAAAGTTCCCCACACATTCAAGTTCTAGTGGATATTTCATATGATGTGGATCTGGTATTGCTTTGCTTTAATATGTCCATTAAATGTACAGTACAGCTGAGAATTGGGTTCTTAGAATGTTCCCATTAAATAACAGGAGCCTTATTATGGTGACTTTTGCCAAGGAACGATAAGTGAATTCTCTCTTACAGCCTGTGACATTAATTTACCGTCTGCATTAAATTTGGGGATTTTATCATTTTTCACAGGTATTAATTTCTTCCTCACCTAAATTACAAATTCCTAGTCATATGTTGTTATTTATGTAACCAGTAGAATACATTAAAACAAAAGGCCCTTAGTCCTCTTTCAAACTAAGAATAAGCCAGATTATTAAAATAAATTTACCGAATCAATATAATTCTCATATTATTATTTTCTTTTTTTTTTTTTTTTTTTTGAGCTAGACATAGGGTCTCACTCTGCTGCCCAGGCTGGAGTGCAGAAGCACCATCTTGGCTCAATGCGACCTCCACCTCCTGGGTTCAAGCAATTCTCCTGCCTCAGCCTATACACGGGCTGGGACTATACACGCATCTAATTTTTGTATATTCAGTAGAGACAGGGTTTCACGTTGTTGGCCAGGCTGTTCTCAAACTCCTGGCCTCAAGTGATTCACCTTCCTTGCCTCCCAAAGTTCTGGGATTACAGAACCGCACCTGGCCCATATTCTTAGGTATGTAATACATACAGAAATCTCCTTCTCTTAAGAAATCCCTAAAAGACAGTATGGAAGTATTTTATAACAATCTTTCTAAGTTGTTTATTTTACTTAGAGGGAAGGAGAGAGGAAAGGGAGTTTAGAAGAGTAAATATGAGCTTGAAGAATGTTTTGGAGAAACAGGCCTTGAGTAAGTATACCAGTTACCCAGATTTCATCACTACCTGGCTATCTCCATTACAGTTCTGAATTATGAGATGGAGTTCATTACTTGTTTTAGAGATTTTATGATTCTTAATCAGATTTGAAAGTCAGTAACATTTGATGACTTGATTTTACATTAAAAAGAAAAACATTTCCTAAACACAAACCTCTTCTTTTTTCATTTTTGTTTTTAAAATTAGAGTTTAAGGCTTCTTTCCAAATAACTCCTTGAAGGCCATGCAAGGTGCTCACTTTGATTATCCAGTATATAGAACACCTTTAAGGGCAAAAGACCTAGCATGGTTAATTGTTTGACAGTTATTATCTAAACTTTAAAAAACAAAAACCTTTATTTGATTTGATAGAATGTCATAGGTGTGACTAAAAAATGTTAGAAATGTGAGACATTTTTCTAAAATTTATAAGATTTAAGGAAGGTTGTAAGGTTTCAGGAAAATATTTTGTATAAGCAATAAGAAATGTCTTAGTGTTTATTGTCATTGACATGAAAATAATGGAAATAAAAGCAGTGAGCCAGAATTTATTCCAAAAGGCAATTTCTGTGAAGATAAGCATTTTTATTATCTGTGCATAGTCATGTTGAATAGACATAGTTGTTTTGCTTGACAGCCTTTCTAGCACTAAATTATGTGGTCATTCCTGGGAGCAAGTGTGGTGGAAAGTGAGGCTTACCAATCACAACTTCTAGTAAATTAAAAGTTACCTCTTGGTACCACTAGGTGGGGTCTCACTCCCATTACTATGCTTTTTTTTCTTTTCTATTATTTATAAGTGGTCTCCCAAAACATGTAATGATTTCCCCCAAAAATGTAATGATTTCCTCTCCTTACTTTGAATGAAATGGGCTCTAAATGCTCCACTCCCGTTCTCCTCACCCAATTATACTGGCAACTATGTCTATACAGGTACTCTGGCCCGAGCTCCCAGTTCCTGAATATTGAGATCAAAGATGTATATATGGGAAAGTAGTAGAGCTTGGAGGTTTGCTAGAGAACAGTATAGCATTTTCTATAGATAGCTTTACAGAAACACAGCCAACATTCAGCATTTTAAAAGCAGCTGAGGCTGGCCACGGTGGCTCATGCTTATAATCCTAGCACTTTGGGAGGCTGAGGTGGGCGGATTGTCTGAGCTCAGAAGATTGAGACCAGCCTGGGCAACATGGTGAAACTTCATCTCTACTAAAATACAAAAAATTAGCTGGGCGTGGTGGTGTGTGCCTGTAGTCCCGGCTACTCAGGAGGCTGAGTCATGAGAATTGCTTGAACCCAGGAGGCGGAGGTTGCAGTGAACCAAGATCACACCACTGCACTCCAGCCTCCAGCCTGGGCAACAGAGTGAGACTCGGTCTCCAGAAAAAAAAAACAAAAAACAAAAAAAAACAAGCAGCTGAGTTCTTTTTTTTTTCTTTAGAGAAAAAAGGAAACATATACATACAAACTATATATACACATATATATACACTTAGTTCAAAAAGTGATCTGAAGAAGTCATTTCTTAAAATTTTTGACATTTCAAGATGTTCACCTTCTCTGTTGGGATGTCCATATTTTAATAACTGTCCTTCAGTTTTAAAGCAAAGGATGGCCAGGCTCAGTAGCTCACACCTGTAATCCCAGCACTTTGAGAGGCTGAGGTGGGAGGACCACTGGAGGCCAGGAGTTTGAGACCAGCCTGGGCCATATAGTAAGACCCTGTCTCTACTAAAATTAAAAATTAGCCTGACATGATGACGCACACCTGTAGTAGCTACCCAGGAGGCTGAGGTGAAAGGATTGCTTGAGCCCAGGAGGTTGAGACTGCAGTGAGCTAGGATCGATTGTGCCACTGCACTCCAGCCTGGATGACAGAGCAAGACCCTGTCTCTAAAAATAATAAAAATAAAGTGAAAGGTGATGAATGCAAAGCAAGATGATTACCAGGGTCAGATCCAGACCAAGGCAGTGTCTTGCACATATATGGATATTCAAGCGCTGGCTACCTTCTGGGTGTCATCTCGATGAATTTCTCCCAGTTGATTGAGCACCAGCTTTGAGCAAAGCACATGTTGTTAAACTAAAAAGTGTCAGACAAGATCCTTGCTCTTTTGAGTTTCTGGTTTAGTTCTCTCCAAGTAAATGTGGTAAAGGACCAGTTTGTTATTTTCTTGTTTTGTTTTAATTTCCAGTTTATCTTGAGCCAGTGCTTTTACAAATACAATAAAAATGAATTATAGGAAAATTAAATCTAAAAGATATATAAAATAAGCCCCAATTTTTAAATTATTGAATTTAACAGTTATAAACATACTTTGTCCAACTGCTGTAAAAATTTCTAAGCTCTTATTCTCACAGATTAGAAATGCTTATTTCTTCATGGGCCAGTAATAGTGTTTATGGATCAGCATTAATCTATGGACCACACTGTGAGTCACAACTGGTCTTTTTGCAAGGGGACAGTACCACTCCCTTACACTTAGGCTAAGCTTCTGCGGAATACACACCACACTGCTGCCCACACATAGCCACTCTTTCTCCTCCTTCAGCCTGGAATATCTTTTCTCCCCCATCTCCTGCTATTGAAATGCCCCCCCGCCAAGTCCTTTAAGATGTATTTTAAATGCCACCTTTTTCATCAAATCTTCATGCCCTCCCACCAGTACCACTAACAGCAGCTGGGTTTGAGCTTTCCCTCCTATTTTCTGAGTAGTCTGCCTCATATAATCATAAGGCAGGAAGTGCTATGGTAAAGGGGTTTGGGCTCTGCAAGCAAAGAAACCAAGATTCAAGCCCCAGATTAAGTGGGTGACCTTGAACAAATTCTTAACGGTTTCCTCATCTGTAAACTGGGGATGATCATGATACCTATTCCTAAGGGCTGTTTAAGTTTTCAGTGAGACAATCCATGAGAAGCATCTTACATAGTCACTGGGGCATACGTGGTGAGCACTCCACTAATGTAACTGCTGTTGGTATGTCTTCCTGACTTGTCCTCTCTCCCACCTTCTTCCTTACCTTTAGCTCACCGGATTGAGCACAGGGTTACTATCCCCTGTGGAAAGTGGCACAGTACCTTGCTCAATAAATAGAAGTTTAAGTGCTTGTGCCAATTAAGTGATACAAATAAGCAGTGAAATAGAATCAGAGAAAGAGATGACTCATAGTTGGAGAGGTGAGGGAAGTTAATGGAGACGGTAGGATTTAAGCTGAACACTGATGTAGGGGTCAGCATTCTGACCCTGATTGATGGCAGGCCCCGACACGTGCCCACAGGCAGGGAACACTGGTTGGCTGGAGTGGAGACTGCACCAGAGCATTGGGAAGCAGAGCAGGAAAGGCAGCCTGGGGTCAGGCTGTAAAGGGCCTTCAAGGCTTCATGGGGTGTGGGGCTTTATCCTTTGAGCATGTAGGAGCCCTGGAGTCTGGGTTGCTACAAGGGGTAAATTTGAGATTGGGAAAACTGGAGTCCAGGGACCCAAAGAGAATACTGGAAAACTGATGAAATCTTGTTACCTAAACCAGCATTTCCTAAACTGTTCCTCTGAATATGAATGATCCTCCTGGTGTTGCTTAATGTTTGCTGGTTGTGGGGTGGGGGTGTATGGTTTCTCCCACTAAGAAAATGAGTGGAGAATTATGATATCTCAGGCTTCCCCTATGGAGATGACCATGTATCCTGACTTGACAGTCCTCTACTTTAAAAGTCTGTTTAGAACTTTGTTAAATTAGTGTTTCCCAAATTTAATTGAACACTGACCCCCTTTTTTTTTCATGAAATGTCTGTAAATATCTTACAAAACACAGTTTAAGAAACTGTGCCCTAAACAATTCTAAACCAAGAGTATTGTAACGAAAGAACAAGTCAAGTTTGGCTCTTTCTCAGTGCTTAGCTGATCCTAGGACACTGTCATCAGGCAGTTGCCAGATAAGAACCATGTTGTTTCACACTGTGTGGTGTTGAATCTTCTGAGCATGGATCTTGCAGGACATCAGCAGTTGTTTACATTCAGAATGCCAGGTTTCTGTTCCATCACGTCCGTCTCTTCTGTTCATTGTGAGCATCTCCACAAACATCCTCTGTTGCCTGCACCCAACACATGGTGATTCCCAACCTTCGTGGAAGTGCAGCCCTGTATTTATTCTCCTTCTCTATCCTCAAAAGATGTGTTACGTAGGATGTTATATATGTAAAAGAAGGTGAATTGAAATAAGGTGTTTTTTTTTTAAAACAACAGCCCTTGAAAAATTTCGGAGCATCCTTGACAAACAAAACCAGGGTTGGGATTCATCGAGCTACGTGGTCATACCATCTTTCCCCCTCATTTTTACTCAGTTAAAATTGTTAGTCGTGTGGAATAAAATTGTCTTGCTGGGCTATTTATGCCTGAATCAACATAAATCTTGCATACTTTCAGAAAGTAATTCAGTTTCAAATCTTGATAGTACTAGTTATTCACTTGTTTAATAAATTTTAATTTATTTAACTGTTACAAAGCAGGATGAGCTGATGATGGGATGATTGCCACTTAAAAGTTTTTAGCAATTTGTGATAAATGATGCTTTTTTCAAAGATAAGTATGGAGTGGATCTATGTAGAGGGCTTAGAACCTGGCACATAGTAAAGCATACGTAAAGTGTATTCTGCCATTGTTGTTGTTACTGAACATTGGGGTGAGGTCCTGCCTGATTGTTATTTCCCAGTCTTAAAGATAATTCATACTCCACTTATCTCAATTGTTGGACATTGTTCATTGAAATTGCAGGCTAGACATTTTTAATTGAAATTGCAGGAGCATTTCACCTAAAGAAAAACTCCATGCAGAATTGGAATTCATTACATTCCTGAGTGGTTGATGGAAATCATTTTGACCATAATAAATGATTAAAATGAAACATTAAAAGTAGATTTACATAATATCCAGCTTCTTAATTTATATAATTATTTTACTAGACCTCTAATTTAGGATACAAGGCTTTAAAATAATTTTGGATGGTTATACTCTAGTAAATTAAAGCCTTTCATATGTTTCCCATATTATAGAAAAACATGTAGGTTTATATATGTTACCTTTGATTTGAAAGTGCTTGTTGTAATGTTCTAATGCTTTTCAGAAGTCCAAATCTTTAAACAACTGATGTTTTCTGCTTCACCTCCCTCAGCTTACTGAAACAAATGCAGGTATCAAGTGCTTGGACTCCATGTGCTGTTTCCCGGAAGGAGAAGCAGCGTGTGCATCTGTTGGAAGAATGCTGGAACGAGTTATAGGAAGATGTAGTCCGACCCACATCAGCAGGTGTGAAATCTCTCTAAGTAGCCTTTGCTGCAGATGAGTATCCTATCTGGAACAGGATGAACCTGCCGCTCTAGATACCTAATAAATCAGCAGCTGGTTTTACCAACTGAAGCAGGAAGTCTGCTATTTATTAGCGCTCTTTGGTGGTAGATTTCACTTTGTGGCTTTCGGGTAAGGGCTTTTTCACTCACAAAGGAAGAGAAAGCACCTTTGAAGAGACTTCATCTAATGAACAAAAAATTTTGTTTCATAATCTTTCTAAAATGTGCTCAGTAGGAGTGTGTTTATGGTACTCTTTTATGGTTTGTATAACTTTCTTTTTTAAATTATACATATACTATTTCCTTTTTATTTTTTTAAAATTTTTTTGCTTTTTGTCTTTACAAAATAATCTCAACATAACAGTGAAGTCAAAGGCTTTCCTTTTCTTACTCTGTATGTATATTTTCCAGTTGGTTATTTGAGGCTTTGAGGTATTTATAAACACAAAAGGCTGTATTTCTGCTCCCCTACCTCTTCTTATGTCTGTAATGAAGTTTTGAAATGAGTCATGATTTTTAAGTTTCTTTTGCTTGGTATTTATTGTCTAATTAAAAGTGTATGAGTTAGAACAGGCTTTTTAAATTATGGAGTAAAAGAATCTTAGCATTTTTGTCCCCTCCTAAATCTGTTTCTTGAATGAGATTTATCAACATGCCTGCTGTTGTGCACCATAACAAAAAAAAACCACCTTTTGGTAAACACCATTTAAAATTCATTTAAACTTGCAATGGATTTATTTATTCATACATTTCCCCAAGAGTTATATCACTATTTAGAGGATGTTAGGGGGTAGAAAGAGCTTTTTCCACACTTGGTGTTCTTTAGGTGAATGATACCATATTCTCAAAATCAGGGCAGCAGTACACGGTATGCATGGAGGTACAAATGGGCAGGGAGAGATGTTGGTTCCCATTGTCCCAAATGTGCTACATGAATATTAGCACTTTCTACATGTGCCAGGGCTTGGAAAAGGTTGGAAATTACCCCAGGAACAGGTTATAAAGAGTGAAGAAGGCACTACTCCTATCTACTGGAAAAAGGATTTTTATTATTTGGTTAGCTTTGTGTTTTAAAAAAATGATGAGTATGATATCATTCATCTGTTATAAAATTCAGGTAACTTTTACTGGTGAACTTGTTAGTTCTCACTTTAGCTTTAGCTTAGCCATGCCTTTATGATACAATTGAATTTATAAATAGCATTCTTATGTTAACATAATGTCTGTGGTTTCAATCCCCGTTTATTCTGACTTGATTATAACATGTGATCTGAAATATTTCCATAATGCTGTGATACCATTTTGTAGTAATTTCATTCCACGTAGAAGGATGAGCACTTAAACTCTGGGACTTTGTTATGATTTACATAATCGTATTATAAAATGTGGCTCTGTCATGTACCTAGGCTAGCAAATTTCCCAAAGTTCCAAAAGAGCTTGATTTATAATATTATTTTACCTAATAACATAGCTTCATTGCACAGAATCAAGATAGGAGTTAGACTAAGATACAATAGAACCTCTACAGAATTTTTTCAACTTCTCCTTCAATGGAAATTTCTCTTTAATGACAATATACGTTTTTGTTAATGATTTTTTAAAAATCATTAGAATTAATTTTAAATGAGCCCCAGATTTTTTCTGCTATATACATATATCCATTTTCTTGATATCGATTATGGTAATATGCCCCCATTATTCTTTACATAGCCATTTTGATGCAGCATTACCTCTTTTGAACCTGCCCCAGGAGTTATTGAATTTACTTTGACATGTTCTCTTAAAGGTAGCTATTATCATCTATCCTTCTTTTCACTTAAAATTGTGCCATATTGTTTTTTTCTGAATTTTTTTATTCTCCTAATAAAATGTTTAACTTAGTAATTAATATCATATTAGACTATAAATGCCCTTCCAGTTTTCTCCAACATCACAGGTTATATTATTGGTTACTATTATTTTCTTACCCTTTTTCTCATGTGAATAATCTAGAAGGTCTTTTCAGACCTGTTCATTCTTTTCTAGGGGATAAAGTCATATAATAACACCAAGCTACCTGGTGCTTTTCAAGGGCTATGTGAAAATTGCCATAGATGCATCAATATTGTATTTAAACTTTCAAAGTCATTTTAATACATAGAGTTCTGTTTTTGTTTACATATAATTGTATTTGTGAAATGTGTTGGGCATTTCCATTGTGACTTTAGAGCAGCATCTATTCTATGTTTCTATTTCATGTCTAATTTAAGAGATAGGGCAAGTCTGAGACTGCCATTCCAAGATGTAGAAGCCGTTAGCTGTGTGTTCCATTGCCATAGTAAAGTCAAGAGTAATGGGCATCACTTGAGAAATGCCACCAGTGTTTTTATATGACAGATTTCTTTGGTGATTACATTTGTACCATCCAGGCACAAAAATTCGACTTACATTTTATTAATTGATGTTGTCAATGAAGTATCCCATATTGCAAGCTCAGTTTCAAAGAGAGCATCATGGTGCTATATAAAGGATATGCCATGTTGCACCCTAAAGAGCTGGATTTTAGCAATAAAAGATTTTCTGTTCGTGTATTACTAACAGTTAAGCTACTGTATCCTCATCAAAACTATCTTCTAAATAGAAAGTAATATGTAGTTCAAGTGTTTAATGTTCTGTCAAAAATTATATTTAACATATGAATGCACATGTGTGCTTTGAAAAAAAATTTAAAATGAAGGAGACTTTACCTAATAAGATTATTCTGTGTAAGCAATGTGGAAAGAAGGAAAACTAATATAAAGTATTGGCAGTTTGGAATTGGACATCTGACTCTGGATAATTGGAGTATTGATAGCTGTTATCGTTAAAAGTTATAGTTAAAAGCATACTTGTCCCCTGTAAATACTTACTCTTTAAGAAATTTTCATCTTCTCATTTTATTCATTTATTCTGCAAATACTGGGTGCCCAATATACGTCAGACACAGTTCTAGATGCTAGGGAGACAGTAGTGAACAAGTCCTTCCCTAACCTAAGGTAGATACTGTTCCAGCTTTTCTAGAAACTAGTCGAATTAAAGTTGAGCTACATACAAACTTAGCATCTCTGGGAAAGAGAAAATATTTGACAAAGGTGAATTGGGGCCTTTTTTAATGCTCATCTCTTCCTGTAACATCTCTGTTTAGGGAAGGTGGGAACCCTGGAAAAAGTTACATAAAATGTATTTATTGTTAAATGTGTTTAGTCTCATAAGAAAAGCAATGTTTCACTTGGTAATCCTAATACTGTCCTTGAACTAGGTTAGTCTGTTTTAAGCATGGCAGGCTACTTTTGGTCTTGAGTTATTTTAGCTTAAATTAACTCAAGCTAATTTAAGTTTACAGCTGCACATAAAGTATTATGTAATGACTTGCTTTAGGGCCTTATCATTCAAACACCAGTTAACTTTTCCAGACCAGTAGAGGATCGTTTGTTCTTATTAAGTGAAAACGCTAGTGACCTACAGGTATCTTTGATGCCTTTTGAATACATCATTCACTACATTCAAGCTAATTATGCTGAAGTCTTTAGAATAGGATTTATAGCTGAAATGAAATGATCAATCATAGGAACATACTACTGTTTCATTCCAAAGCCTTTGGTAAGTGGGATTTGGGTTTGTTTTTGTAAACTGAACTTTTCAGTAAAACAATGTGCATAACTCTTAATAACATACTTCTTATTGAATTGTTAACACTTTAAAAGCAGCTCATGCTTTACTACATATAGAAACTGTTTTAATGCTAATGAATGTTTGAATTTTGGCTAATATTTTTATATGATGACTAGAGCATTATTTTTCCCAAGTTTTTATATAATATAAATAGAAAGTTTGGGCATTCGATACTAGTATGAAGAACCTCTCTTTAGTATTTAAATGAATCAATCAGTGATTGCATTTGGGTCCTAAGTTTTAGAGTAAATTTTTTTCTCAATTAAAACATAGGTCCTGGTGAGCCAAACTTTTCTCTTATTGTTACTTTAGATCATGGAGTGCATCGGATCCTTTCTATACCAACGACAGGAGCATCTTGACTCTCTCCACAATGGACTCATCTACTTGTTAAAGGGGCAGTAGTACTTTGTGGGAGCCAGTTCACCTCCTTTCCTAAAATTCAGTGTGATCACCCTGTTAATGGCCACACTAGCTCTGAAATTAATGTCCGAAATCTTTGTAGTAGTTCATACCCACTCAGAGTTATAATGGCAAACAAACAGAAAGCATTAGTACAAGCCCCTCCCAACACCCTTAATTTGAATCTGAACATGTTAAAATTTGAGAATGAGACATTTTTCATCTCTTTGTCTGGTTTGTCCCTTGTGCTTATGGGACTCCTAATGGCATTTCAGTCTGTTGCTGAGGCCATTATATTTTAATATAAATGTAGAAAAAAGAGATAAATCTTAGTAAAGAGTATTTTTTAGTATTAGCTTGATTATTGACTCTTCTATTTAAATCTGCTTCTGTAAATTATGCTGAAAGTTTGCCTTGAGAACTCTATTTTTTTATTAGAGTTATATTTAAAGCTTTTCATGGGAAAAGTTAATGTGAATACTGAGGAATTTTGGTCCCTCAGTGACCTGTGTTGTTAATTCATTAATGCATTCTGAGTTCACAGAGCAAATTAGGAGAATCATTTCCAACCATTATTTACTGCAGTATGGGGAGTAAATTTATACCAATTCCTCTAACTGTACTGTAACACAGCCTGTAAAGTTAGCCATATAAATGCAAGGGTATATCATATATACAAATCAGGAATCAGGTCCGTTCACCGAACTTCAAATTGATGTTTACTAATATTTTTGTGACAGAGTATGAAGACCCTATAGTGGGTAAATTAGATACTATTAGCATATTATTAATTTAATGTCTTTATCATTGGATCTTTTGCATGCTTTAATCTGGTTAACATATTTAAATTTGCTTTTTTTCTCTTTACCTGAAGGCTCTGTGTATAGTATTTCATGACATCGTTGTACAGTTTAACTATATCAATAAAAAGTTTGGACAGTATTTAAATATTGCAAATATGTTTAATTATACAAATCAGAATAGTATGGGTAATTAAATGAATACAAAAAGAAGAGCCTCTTTCTGCAGCCAACTTAGACTTGCTCTTCCCTTTCTATAAGCTAGATTTTAGAATAAAGGGTTTCAGTTAATAATCTTATTTTCAGGTTATGTCATCTAAATTATAGCAAACTACCACAATACAGTGAGTTCTGCCAGTGTCCCAGTACAAGGCATATTTCAGGTGTGGCTATGGAATGTAAAAATGCTCAACTTGTATCAGGTAATGTTAGCAATAAATTAAATGCTAAGAATGATTAATCGGGTACATGTTACTGTAATTAACTCATTGCACTTCAAAACCTAACTTCCATCCTGAATTTATCAAGTAGTTCAGTATTGTCATTTGTTTTTGTTTTATTGAAAAGTAATGTTGTCTTAAGATTTAGAAGTGATTATTAGCTTGAGAACTATTACCCAGCTCTAAGCAAATAATGATTGTATACATGTTAAGAAAATGGTTAAATGCGGTTTTACCAAGTTTTCCCTTGAAAATGTAATTCCTTTATGGAGATTTATTGTGCAGCCCTAAGCTTCCTTCCCATTTCATGAATATAAGGCTTCTAGAATTGGACTGGCAGGGGAAAGAATGGTAGAGACAGAAATTAAGACTTTATCTTTGTTTGCTTGTAAACTATTATTTTCTTGCTAATGTAACATTTGTCTGTTCCAGTGATGTAAGGATATTAAGTTATTAAGCTAAATATTAATTTTCAAAAATAGTCCTTCTTTAACTTAGATATTCCATAGCTAGATTTAGGAAGATCTGTTATTCTGGAGGTACTAAAAGAATAATACAACATACAATGTTTGCATTCACGAATTCATGTTCCAGAAGAGGAAATAATGAAGATATACTCAGCAGAGTACTATAGTGGAGGATATGGAAATTTGCTCATAAAATCTCTTATAAAATGTGCATATAACAAAATGACATCCAGTAGGCCTGCATTACATTTACATGACCGTGTTTATTTGCCATCAAATAAACTGAGTACTGACACCAGACAGACTCCAAAGTCATAAAATAGCCTATGACCAACTGCAGCAAGACAGGAGGTCAGCTCGCCTATAATGGTGCTTAAAGTGTGATTGATGTAATTTTCTGTACTCACCGTTTGAAGTTAGTTAAGGAGAACTTTATTTTTTTAAAAAAAGTAAATGGCATCCACTAGTGTGCTCATCCTGAACTGTTACTCCAAATCCACTCCGTTTTTAAAGCAAAATAATCTTGTGATTTTTAAGAAAAGAGTTTTCTATTTATTTAAGAAAGTAACAATGCAGTCTACAAGCTTTCAGTAGTTTTCTAGTGCTATATTCATCCTGTAAAACTCTTACTTCGTAACCAGTAATCACAAGGAAAGTGTCCCCTTTGCATATTTCTTTAAAATTCTTTGGAAAGTATGATGTTGATAATTAACTTACCCTTATCTGCCAAAACCAGAGCAAAATGCTAAATATGTTATTGCTAATCAGTGGTCTCAAATCGATTTGCCTCCCTTTGCCTCGTCTGAGGGCTGTAAGCCTGAAGATAGTGGCAAGCACCAAGTCAGTTTCCAAAATTGCCCCTCAGCTGCTTTAAGTGACTCAGCACCCTGCCTCAGCTTCAGCAGGCGTAGGCTCACCCTGGGCGGAGCAAAGTATGGGCCAGGGAGAACTACAGCTACGAAGACCTGCTGTCGAGTTGAGAAAAGGGGAGAATTTATGGTCTGAATTTTCTAACTGTCCTCTTTCTTGGGTCTAAAGCTCATAATATACAAAGGCTTCCAGACCTGAGCCACACCCAGGCCCTATCCTGATATCCTGAACAGGAGACTAAACAGAGGCAAATCAACCTTAGGAAATACTTGCATTCTGCCCTACGATTAGTACCAGGACTGAGGTCATTTCTACTGGAAAAGATAAGATTGTGAGATTGAACTTATCTGATCGCTTGAGACTCCTAATAGGCAGGAGTCAAGGCCACTAGAAAATTGACAGTTAAGAGCCAAAAGTTTTTTTTTAAAATATGCTACTCTGAAAATCTCGTGAAGGCTGTAGGAAAAGGGAGAATCTTCCATGTTGGTGTTTTTCCTGTAAAGATCAGTTTGGGGTATGATATAAGCAGGTATTAATAAAAATAACACACCAAAGAGTTATGTAAAACATGTTTTATTAATTTTGGTCCCCACCTACAGACATTTTATTTCTATCTTGAAATGAGTTATCTATTTTCATAAAAGTAAAACATTATTAAAGTGCTGTTTTATGTGAAATAACTTGAATGTTGTTCCTATAAAAAATAGATCATAACTCATATGTTTGTAATAATGGTAATTTAGATTTTTATGAGGAATGAGTTATCTGGAAATATTGTAGCAATACTTGGTTTAAAATTTTGGACCTGAGACACTGTGGCTGTCTAATGTAATCCTTTAAAAATTCTCTGCATTGTCAGTAAATGTAGTATATTATTGTACAGCTACCCATAATTTTTTAAAGTTTATGAAGTTATATTTATCAAATAAAAATTTTCCTATATAATTAAAAGTGTTCCTTTATTTAAGCATTTTAAGCCTGTCTCTGTTTATCACAACCTGCACTGCCAAACTTGTTTCAAGTTAAGTTTTACTGTATTTACCCTTCATTATAGTACAGGGATATCATTTATGCCTTTCACTGACTGCAGTTTTTTAAAATGTAGTTCTTAACCAGCTTTTATAGATCATCATCAGTACAACTCCTGGAAAAGGCTCTGATAGGAATGTGCCAGCTGTAGATACCAGCATACCTCAACTAGAAATTGCATCATTCATGAAAAGCCAGCCAAGAGCACTTGTGAATTTGGAAATGGCCTGGTTCATAGAAAATATGTGCTTTTTTTAAAATATAGAACTGATTGATAGAATGTATACGTCCATATAAAATATTCCAGCTTCCTGACACCCAGTTATTTTCACTGCTTCCTCGGTTGCAAAAGTTAGTTAGAACAGACATAATTGTCTAATCTACATCTGCTTAAAAAGTTAAGCTGTTGTCTTTGCCCAGTTTTTAGTATTTGCAAAGGATGACAATGCATGGTTTATGTAATGTATTTTTGAGATGTAATAAGAATACGATCCTAGACAAATCAGTTTAGGCATCTGTTTTTATATTTAAAAAGGAGTGTTTGTTTGGACTATCTTTAGGGCGACTACTGTCTTTAACTTCTAATACAAGTAGAACATGATGACTAATAATGAATAAGAAATTATTTAGGACAAAAAAATTTTATTAGAAGCATCTCACTAGAAAATTAATTAGCGAATTCAAAAACAATTCAAGTTTTATATTGAAGAGCTGACTCACTCAAAGGAAAGGCTGTTGTAAATGGAGATAAGTCACCACACCTCTCTATGAACAGCCAGAGAGCCCTGTGATAAATCAAATTTTTAAATACTAATTATTATTTAAGGTAAAATGGTTTGTATTCAGATGTAATTTGTACACAGTAAAATGTATAGATTTTAGGATTATAGTAACTCACTTTTGATAAATCTCTACACCCATGTAACCCTTACCCCAAACCAGGTTAAGAACCCTTCCGTCATTCCTCAAGGTTCCCTTGTGCCTTTTGCAGTGAATTTATTCCCCTCTTGGTCCTGTCCCAGCAACCATTTTCTGATTTCTGTTGTCATCGATTAGTTTTGCCTACTCTTGAATTTTATGTAAATGAAATACACAGTGTGTCACTTTTGTGTCTGGCATTGTTGCTCAGCGTGTCTGTGGGACTCATCTACGTTGTGCCAGAACCCATGGTTTTCTTTTTGCTACTCGGTAGTGTTTCATTGCATGAATGTACCACAATTTGTCCTTTCTCCTCTTTATGGACATTTTTTTTTTACAGTTTGGGGCTATTATTGTTAAATAAAGTTATTATGAACATTCTTTGTGGACTTATGTTTTCACTTGTTTTGTGAAATAACTAGGAGTAGAATTGCAGGGTCATAGGGTAGGTTTATGTTTGTTTATAAGAAACTATCAAAAAGTTTTCCACAGTGGCTGTAGGTACTATTTTACACTCCCACCAGCAACTATGAGAGTTCCAGTTGCCAACATTTGGTGGTGTCTTTTTAATTTTAGCCATTCTAATAAAGTATCTCACTATGGTTATCATTTCCATGATGATGTTTAATCCTTTTCATATGCTCATTGGTGATTTATGATTTTTTCAAAATGTCTGTTCAAGTCTGGCCATTTTCTCATTAGGCTACTTTTCTTGTTACTGAATGGTAGGAATCCTTAAGGTAAGGATATAAGTCCTTTGTCTTATGTATGTATTGCTAGCATTTTTCCCCCAGTTTGTGGCTTGCCTATTTATTTTCTTAATTGTCACTCTGGGGAGCAGAAGTGTTGTTGTATTTTGATGAAGTCCAATTTTTTTCCTTTTATAGTTAGTTAGGTGATTTTCATGACTTCTAAAAACTCTGTCAACCCCAAGGTCATGAAGAAATTTTCCCGTGTTTTCTTCTGAAAGCATTAGTCTTCTTCTTAACTTTTATGTTTAGGTCAAAGATGATGATATCTCAAATTCATTTGAGTATGATGCAAGGCGGCAAGGAATGAGGATCTTCCTTCCCTGCAACTCCCCCCCACCCCACAAGGTTATCTGGTTTAACTCCATTTCTTTAAAATATTCTCCTCCTCCATTGAATTGGTATGGTGCCTCTGTTTAAAATGAATTGACTTTTCTAAAAAAAAAAAGGAAAACCTGATGTGGTTTTCATTTGTATTGCTCTGAATCATCTATACATCAATTTGGAAAGAACAGACATCTCAACAATATTGAGTCCTCCAATCCATGAACATGGTGTATCCATTTATTTAGGTTGTCTTTAATTTCTCTCAGTGGTGTTTGGTAGTCTTTAGGTATCTGGCAAATACTTTGTTAAAGTCCTAATTTTTTATGATTTTTTATGCTATGGTAAAGGGAATCACTTTCAAATTTATTTTCCTATTAGCCTTACTAGAACACAGAAATAAAATATGAAATAAGGGGCCAGGCGCAAGGGCTCACGCCTGTAATCCCAGCGCTTTGGGAGGCCAAGGCGGGCAGATCACAAGGTCAAGAGATCGAGACCATCCTGGCCAACATGGTGAAACACCGTCTGTACTAAAAATACAAAAATGAGCTGGGCGTGTTGGTGCACGCCTGTAGTCCCAGCTACTTGGGAGGCTGAGGCAGGAGAATCGCTTGAACCCAGGAGGCAGAGGTTGCAGTGAGCCAAGATCACACCATTGCACTCTAGCTTCGGCGACAGAGCGAGACCCTGTCTCACAAAAAAAAAAAAACGAAAAAAAAAAAAATAAGGATATGATCCTGGACAAATCAATTTTAACTTTGTTAACCTACAACCTTTCTATATTCACTCATTTGTTCCAGTAGGTTTTTTACTCCTTTTGTATAGAATCCTTTGGATTTTCACATACACAGTCACGTCATCTGAGAACTAAAAGGTTAATTTTTTTCTTTCCAATCTTTATGCCTAAAATTACTTGTTACTGCCCCGCACACTGGCTAGTACAGTGTGCTTAATACTGGTACAGTGTTCTATAGGCATGGTTAAAACCATGAATAGGTGTTGAATTTTGAAAAATGCTTTTTTTCCATTTACTGAG
Source organism: Pan paniscus (assembly GCF_029289425.2). NCBI lineage: Eukaryota > Metazoa > Chordata > Mammalia > Primates > Hominidae > Pan > Pan paniscus. Next base: position 180,790,654 of record NC_085926.1, read on the forward strand.
AGGATCATGTGATTTAATTTTTTTAGTTTGATAATACAGTGAATTACCTTGGCTGATTTTGGTTTTTTGTTTAAGAGACAGAGTCACCCCGCTGCCTAGGCTGGAGTGCAGTGGCACACTTATGGCTCCACTGCAGCCTGGAACTCCTGGGCTCAAGCAGTCCTCCCACTTCAGCCTCCCAAGTAGCTAGGATTACAGGCACTCACCACCACACCCAGCCAATTTTTAAATTTTTTGTAGAGACAAGAGTATCACTATGTTGCCCAGGCTGATCTCCAACTCCTGGGCTTAAGCAATCCTCCCACCTCAGCCCCCCAGAATGCTGGGACTACAGGCATGAGCCACCATACCCAGTCTACCTTGGTTGATTTTCAAATGTTAAACCAACTTTGCATCCCTAAAATAAATCCCACTTGGTTGTGATGTTTCTTACTACACTATGACCACCGCCCCTCACCCCCATTTATATCTACTTCCTCAGAAAATAGACCTACCTTTAAAGTATATCCAGAATTCAAATACATTCATATTTAGAGTGTTTGTCAACCTGGTTATCACCCTGGTCTAAGTCACCATCGTCTCAGGATAATTGCATTAACTCTTTAACTGACATATTAGTTCCGTATTGCTGCATAAAAAATTTCCCCAAAATTTTGCATCATAAAACAATAGACTTTATCCCAGTTTCTGTGGATCCAGGATATGGGTGCAGATTATCTGGGTACCAAAGCCTCAAGGTCTTTCACAAGGCTGCAGTCAAGCTGTCAGAGCTGCAGTATCACCTGAAGGCTCAACTGAGATTAAACCTGCAGCCAAGCTCATTAATGCGATTGTTTGTATTATTTAGTTCTTTATGGGTTGCTGTACTAAGGACTTTCAGTTTCTTACTGGCTGGCTGGCCAGAGACTGCTCTCAGTTCCTTCCCTCACGGACCTCTCGAAAAGGCAGCTTACAAAATGGCAGCTGGCTTGCAACCAAGTGAGCAAGAGAGGGCATGCAAGATGGAAGCTATTTATAACCTAATCTCAGAAGTGATGCCTCATCACTTTGCCATATTCCACTCATTAGAAGCAAGTCAGTAAGTCCAGACCATACGCAAGGGGAAGAGATTACACAAGAGTGTGAATCCCAGAAGGCAGGGACCATTGGGGGCATTTTAGAGGCTGCCTACCACAACTGATCCCCGACTTTCATCTTACCTCCACTCTACCCCCCGACACAACAGGATTTTTCTCAACACATCAGCTAAAGCAATTTTATTAAAACTTTAGTCAGGACTTGTTACACCTTTACTTAAAACCCTCCAATGACTTCCCACCTCACTGTAAAAGCCACAGCACTAATAATAGCCTACAAGGCCATATACAATTTGCTTCCTGTTATCTCTGACCTCATATATTACTCTCCTTACCCCCTCCTCCCCAGCCTGCTAGCCTCCTTGATATTCCTTAAACACGCCAGACTCATTGCCAACTCAGAGCCCTTACAGTTTCTATTTTCTCTGCCTACAAAGCCTTCTCAGACATATGCATGGCTTACCACCTCATTTTTTTAGGTGTTTATTCAGATGTGTCAGTGAGGCCCTACCTGACCACCCTGTTTAAAACTGCATATTCTCCTTACCCCTATCCTGCTTCATTTTCCCTCTGCAGCACTATACATCACACTGTATACTTGACTGATTTTGTTTATTACATCCCCAACACTAGAATGTAAGCTCCATGAGGGCAACTATTATTTGTTTTGTTCACTGCTGTATTCCCAGAATAATGCCTGGCACATTAAGGGCTTAAGAGACATTTATTTGAATAAGTTAGTGAATCACTTCTGAAAGCCATGGGGAGTTACTAGAGGATCTTAAGCCTTTTAGTTAAATCATCCTGACAACAGAAAAAGTGGTTGGAAGAGAAGCAGACAAAAGCCATAGAGAATATATAAAAAGCCACTGCAAACATCAAGGCAATGTGTGATGGGAATTCAAATGAAGGCGGTGGCACTAGGAATCAAGAACATTAGATTGACACATGAAATAGTGAGGCAAAATGTATGAGTGGTTCCAAAACTGATCTACAAATTCAACACAAACCCTATCAAAAAACCAGCTGGCTTCTCTTGCAAAAACTGACATGCAGATCTTATTATTTATATGGAAGTGCAAGAGACTCAGAGAGAAACCAAAACAGTCTTGAACAAAGTTGGAAGACACACTTCTTGATTCTAAAATTTTACTATAAAGTTATAGTAATCAAGACTGTGGTTCTGACATAAGGAAGGACATAGACAATACAATTGAGGATCCAAAAATAAATCCACACATTTATAGGCAACTGATTTTTAGCAAGGGTGCCAAGACATTCAGTGGGGAGAGAACCATCTTGTTAACAAATGGTGCAGGGACAATTGGATAGCCACAGGTAAAAGAATTAATTTGGACCCCTATCTCAGGCATTATACAGAAACTAACCTAAACAAATCAAATACCAAACAATAATCTGAAACTATAAAACTCTTAGACACATAAGTAAAAATCTTCTGACATTGGATTAGGCAATGGTGTGATACCTCAAGTACAAGCAACAAGAGAAAAAAATAGATAAAATTGAACTTAATAAAAATTAAACTTGGCCAGGCGTGGTGGCCCACGCCTGTAATCCCAGCACTTTGGGAGGCCGAGGTGGGCAGATCACGAGGTCAGGAGATTGAGACCATCCTGGCTAACACGGTGAAACCCCGTCTCTACTGAAAATACAAAAAAAAAAAAAAAAATTAGCCGGGCATGGTGGTACTTGCCTGTAGTCCCAGCAACTCGGGGGGCTGAGGCAGGAGAATCACTTGAACCCGGGAGGCAGAGGTTGCAGTGAGCTGAGATCACACCACTGTACCCCAGCCTGGGCGACAGAGCAAGACTCTGTCACAAAAAAAAAAAAAAAAAAAAAAAGAAAATTCAACTTTTATGCCATAAGATGCTATCAAGAAAGTGAAAAGACAATCCACAGAATAGTAGAAAATACTTGTAAGTCACATACCTGATAAAAGTCTAATATCTAGAGTATATAAAGAACTCTTACAAGTCAACAATAAAAGATAACCAAATTAGGCTGGGCATGGTGGCTCACGCTTGTAATCCTAGCAATTTGGGAGGCTGAGGTCGGAGGATCACTTGAGCCCAGGACTTCGAGATCAGCCTGGGCAACATAGTGAGACCTTGTCTCTACAAAAAAATGAGGCAAGAGGACTGCTTGAGCCTAGGAGGTCGAGGCTGCAATGAGCTGTATCATGCCACTGCACGCTCGCCTGGGTGATGGGAGTGAGACTCTGTCTCAACAACAACAACAACAAAAAATTTAAAAATGGGCATAAAACCTCCCAACAAAGAAAAGCCCAGGAACAAGATGACTTCACTGGAGAATTCTACCAAACATTTAAAAATTAACACCAATCATCTTCAAACTCTTTCAAAAAAATTGAAGAAAAAGGAACACTTCCAAACTCATTCTGTGAAGACAGCATTACTCTAATACCAAAGCCAAAGAGGCTGTAATACAAGACTATAGGCCAATATCCCTGATGAATATTGGTGTAAACATTCTCAACAAAATAGTAGCAAATTATACATCATGACCAAGTGAAAGTTCTACCTGGAATGAAAGAATGGTTCAACACAGAAAACTCAATCATCAAAATACACCACATTAACAGAATGAAAGACAAAAACCACACGATCACCTCAACTGATGCAGGAAAAAACATTTGACACGATTCAACACCCTTTCATGATTAAAACACTCAACAAGCTAAGAATAGAGGGAAAGTACATCAATATAATAAAGGTCCTATATGACATACCCATCACTATACACAATGGTCAAAGAGAAAGTTTTTCCTCTAAGATCAGAAACAAGACAAGGATGCCAGTTTTCACCACTTCTATTCAACACAGTACTGAAGTCCTAAGCAAAGGAATTAGGCAAGAAAACTAGATAAAGTCATTCAAATTGGAAAGGAAGAAATAAAATTATCTCTGCTCGCAGATGACATGATCTTATGTTAGAAAACCCTAAATAGTACACACACACACAGACTGTTTGAACTGTTAAGTTCAACAAAGTTACATGATACAAAACCCACACACCAAAATTGTTTGCATTTGTATACACTGACAATGAACAATCCAAAAAGAAAATTAAGAAAGCAATTTACAATAGCCTCAATAAACAACAACAAAAACCCTAAGAATAAACCTAACCAAGGAAAAGAAATTGCTAAAAGGAATTTAAGAAGACAAATGCATGGAAAGACATTGTGTTCAAGACTGGAAGACTTTGTATTGTTAAGATGTCAATACTATCCAAAGCAATCTACAGATTCAATGCAATCTCTATGAAAATGCCAATAGCATTTATTGTAAGAATGGAAAAATCCATCCTAAAATTCATATGGAATATCAAGGGATCCTGAATAGCCAAAACAATTAAGAAAAAAAAAAAAGGGAACAGGCTGGGCACGGTGGCTCACACCTGTAATCCCAGCACTTTGGGAGGCCGAGGTTGGTGGATCACCTGAGGTTGGGACTACTAGACCAGCCTGGGCAACGTGGTGAAACCCTGTCTCTACTAAAAATACAAAAAAAAAAAAAATTAGCCAGGTGTGGTGGCACACACCTGTAATCCCAGCTACTCAGGAGGCTGAGGCAGGAGAATTGCTTGAACCCGGGAGGTGGAGGTTGCAGTGAGCTGAGATCACACCACTGCATTCCAGCCTGGACAACAGAGCAAGACTCTGTCTCAAAAAAACAAAGAAAAAGAAAAAGAAAACAAAACAAAACATAAGAGGAAAGCTTTATGACACTGGACTTGGCAGTAATTTATTGGATATGACACCAAAAGCACAGGCAACAAAAGCAAAGATAGACAAATGGGTCTATATTAAACTTAAAAACTTTTGTGCATCAATGAACACAATCAACAGATTGAAAGGCAATCTATGGAATAGGAAAATGTATTTATAAATCATATACAAGGGGTTAATATCCAGAATACGTAAAGAATGCCTACAACTCAACAACAATAAAAATATCAAATAACCTGAATTTTTTAAGGGGCAAAGGACTTGACATTTCTCCAAAAATGATATGCAAATGGCCAACAAGTATATGAAAAAGTGCTCAACATCACTAATAATCAGAGAAATGCAAATCAAAGTTACAATGAGATGTCACCTCACACCCATTAGGATGGCTACTGTCAAAACAAGCAAACAAACAAGCAAACAAAAACAGAAAATAACAAATGTTCGAAAGGATGTGGAGAAGCTGAATCCCTTGTGCACTACTGGCAGGACTAAAATGGTGAAGCCACTGTGAAAAACAGTATGGCAGTTCCTTAACAAATGGAAAACAGAAATACCATATGATCCAACAATCCCACTTCTGGATATATACCAGAAGAATTAAAAACAGAGTATCAAAGCGATATTTGCACATTCATGTTCATAGAAGCACTATTCATAATAGGCAAGAGATGAAAGCAACTCAATGTCCATCAAAGGATAAATGGATACACACAATGTGGTATATACCTACAATGGAATATTATTCAATCATAAAAGTGAAGGAAATCCTATCACACGCATCAACATGAATGAATTTTGAGGACATTATGCTAAGTGAAGTCAGCCAATCACAAAAAGTACTATATGATTCTACTTATGTGAGGCATCGAAAGTAGTCAAATTTATAGAAAAATAATGCAGATTTGTGGTTACCTGGAGCCAAGGGGAGGGAAAAATGAGGAACTGTTTAATGGGAATAGAGTTTCAGTTTTGGAGGATGAAATAGTTCTGGGTATCTGTTGTACAACAATGTGCAAATAACACTACTGACTAACTTAAAAATGGTTAAGATGGTAAATGTTACGCTTTTTACCACAATCAAAAAAATATTTAGGCTGGGCACGGTAGCTCATACCTGTAATCCCAGCACTTTGGGAGGCCGAGGCAGGTGGATCGCCTGAGGTCGGGAGTTTCAGATCAACCTGACCAACATGGAGAAACCCCGTCTCTACTAAAAATACAAAAAATTAGCTGGGCTTGGTGGTGCGTGCCTGTAATCCCAGCTACTCAGGAGGCTGAGGCAGGAGAATTGCTTGAACCCGGAAGGCGGAGGTTGCAGTGAGCCGAGATCGCACCATTTCACTCCAGCCTGGGCAACAAGAGCAAACCTCCGTCTCAAAAAAAAAAAAAAATAATAATAATAATAATAATAATAGGCAAAGATTTGAATAGGACATTTCTCCAGAGAAGATATACAAATGCCAATAAGGACATGAAAAGATGCTCCGCCGGGCGCAGTGGTTCACACCTGTAATTCCAACACTTTGGGAGGCCGAGGTGGGTGGATCACGAGGTCAGGAGACAGAGACCATCCTGGCTAACAGGGTGAAACCCCAACTCTACTAAATATATAAAAAATTAGCTGGGCATGGTGGCACAGGCCTGTAGTCCCAGCTACTTGGGAAGCTGAGGCAGGAGAATCACTTGAACCTGGGGGGCAGAGGTTGCAGTGAGCTGAGAGCGCACCACCGTGCTCCAGCCTGGGCGACAGAGCAAGACTCAAAGAAAAAAGAGAAAAGAAAAGAAAACAAAAAAGAAGAGAAAAGAAAAGAGAAAAAGAAAAAGCTTCTCAACACTTGGGAAATGCTTATCAAAACCACAATGAGTTATCACTTCATACCAAGATTGCTTTAATCAAAAAGATAGACAATAACAAGTGTTGCTGAGGATGTGGAGAAATTGGAACCCTCATACTCTACAGGTAGGAATGTAAACTGGTACAACTGCTTTGGAAAATAGTTTTGCCATTCCTCATTTGAAAGTTAAACACAGAATTACGATACAACTCAGCACTTCCAATCCTAGGCATATACCTAAAAGAAGTGAAAACAGATACTCAAGCAAATACTTGTACATGAATGTGCATAGCACCATTACTCAATATAACAGTAAAAAAAATGCAAATCTGGCCAGGCGTGGTGCTCATGCCTGTAATCCCAGTACTTCCGGAGGCCGATGAGTGGATCATCTGAGGTCAGAAGTTTGAGACCAGCCTTGCCAACATGGTAAAACCCTGTCTCTATTTAAAAAAAAAAAAAAAAAAAAAAAAAGCCTGGCATAGTGGTGGGCGCCTGTAATCCCAGCTACTCAGGGGGCTGAGGCAGGGGAATCGCTTGAACCCAGGAGGTGGAGGTTGCAGTGAGCAGAGATGGTGCCACTGCACTCCAGCCTGGGCAACAAGAGCGAAACTCTGTCAAAAAAAAAAAAAAAAAAAAGGAAACCCAAGTGTCCATCAACTGATGAATATATAAACAAAATATATATCCATACAATAACATTATTCAGTCATATAAAAGAATAAATACTGATATATCCTACAATACCCGTAAACCTTGAAAACATCATGCTAAGTGAAAGAAGCCAATTACAAGAGGCCACATATTGAATGATTCCATTTATGTGAAATATCTAAGATAGGCAAATCTATAGAGAAAGTATTTTAGTGGTTGTCAGGGACTAGAAGGAGGTGATAATGAGGAGTGACAGCTAATGGGTACATAGTTTCTTTTTGGGGTGATAAAAATGTTCTGGAATTAGATAGTACTGACCATTGTACAATCTTGTGAAAATAGTAAAAGCCATTGAATTGTACACTATAAAGGGGTGAATTTTATGTTATGTGAATTATACCTCAATTAAAAATATTAGCAAACCCAATTCAGCAGCATATAAAAAGGATTATATACCATGATCAAGTGCTATTTGCCCCAGGAATGCAGGGTTGGTTTAACATCCAAAAATCAAAGTGATATAACATATTAATAAAGAACAAAAACCACATGATTATCTCATACACAAATAGCATGTGATAAAAAATAGCATGTGACAAAAATTCAACACCCATTCATGATAAAAATCCTCAACAAAGGCTTAAAAGAGAATGTACAGCTAATATCATACTTAATAATGGAAAAACTTAATGTTTTCCCCCTAACACTGGAAAAAAGGCAAAAGTGACATCTTCACTACTTCTATTCAACATTGTACTAGCTAATGCAATAAGACAATAAAAAATAATTAAAGGCACATTGATTACAAATGAAAAATTCAGCTGTCTATTCACAGATTATATAATCTTGTACATAGTAAATCTTAAGAAATCAAACAACTATTAGAACTAATAAAAGTGTGTAGCACAGTTCCAGGATCCAAGATCAATATATGAAAATTTACTTTAGTTATGCACACTAGAAACAAAACATAAAACTAAAAAAACAAGTTTGCAACAGCATCAAAAAGAATACTTAAGGCCAGGCGCAGCGGCTCACACTTATAATCTGAGCACTTTGGGAGGCCGAGGCGGGCAGATCATGAGGTCAGAAGATCGAGACCATCCTGGCCAACATGGTGAAACCCCGTCTCTACTAAAAATACAAAAATTAGCTGGGCATGGTGGTGCATGCCTGTAATCCCTGCTACTCAGGAGGCTGAGGCAGGAGAATCGATTGAACCAGGGGAGCTGGAGGTTGCAGTGAGCTGAGATCACACCACTGCACTCCAGCCTGGGTGACAGAGCGAGACTCCATCTCAAAAAAAAAAAAAAAAAGAATACTTAAAAAAATAAATTAAACCAAAGTACAATACCTGCAAACAGAACATCATAAAACTGCTTAAGAAAATTGAACATCTAAATAAATGACATCCTGTGTTTCTGGATTGGAGGACTCAATATTCTTAAAATGGCAATCCCCCTCAAATTAATCTATAGATTTAATGTAAGATTTCTAACCCTTGGCATTATTGACACTTAGGACAACTCTTTGTTATATGGAGCCATCCTGTGCATTAAAAAATGTTTAGCAACATCCTCGGCCCCACTAGATGCCAGTAGCACCACCCTACTCTAGTTGTAATAAAAAATGTCTCCAGACATTGCCAAATGTCCCTTCGGGGCAAATTTGCCCGATTGAGAACCATTCAACAGTGGTTACAATCTCCATCAAATTCCCAGCAGGACTTTTTAAAAAGGTTTTTGGGTTTTTGTTGTTGTCGTTTTCTAAGAAAAACTGACACTAAAATTCATACATAGAGGCCGTAGAGGCCTGGCATGGTGGCTCACACCTGTAATCCCAGCACTTTGGGAGGCTGAGGCAGACAGATCACTTGAGGCCAGCAGTTCAAGACCAGCCTGACCAACATGAAAAAAACCCATTTCTACTAAAAGTACAAAAACTAGCTGGGTGTGGTGGTGGGTATCTGTAGTCCCAGCTACTCAGGAGGCTGAGGTGGGAGAATCACTTGAACCCAGGAAGCAGAGGTTGCAGTGAGCCAAGATCACGCTATTGTACTCCAGCCTGGGTGACAGAGTAAGACTCTGTCTCAAAAAAATATAATAATAATAATAATCAAATGCAAGTATCAAGGACCTAAAGTGATCAAAAATTTCATAAAATCACAAAGTTGGAGAACTGAAAGCACTGATGTGAAAACATAAAGCTCTGGCAGCCAAGGCAGTGTGCCATAGGTTTAAGATTTGACCTCGAAATCCATGGAAAAGAAGGGAGCCCAGAAATAAACCCACACACACGGGCAATTGATTTTGACAAAGGTACCAAGATAATTAAGTGGGGAAAGGATAGTCTTTTTAATGGATAGTACTGGAAAAACTGGATATCTTTTTGTAAAAAAAATAAAGAAGAACCTAGACCGTTACTTCACATACCACATGTATAAATTAACTCAAATCCAATGAGAAACCTAAAATGAAGACCTACAAATATAAAATTTATAGAGAAAATAAGGACAGACCCAGTGGCTCGCACCTGTACTCCCAGCACTTTGGGGGACTAAGGCAAGAGGATGGTTTCAGCCTAGCAGTTCAAGACCAGTATGGCCAATGTAGTGAGACCCCATCTCTACGAAAACTTTACAAATTATCTACATGTGGTGGCACATGCCTGTAGTCCTGCCTACTAGGAGGCTGAGATGGGAAAATCACTCGAGCCTAGGAGGTCGAGGCTGCAGTGAGCCATGACTGCACCACTGCACTCCTGCCTGATAGAGCAAGACCCTGTCTCAAAAAAAACACGATTAAGAAAATGAAAAGACATGCCACCAACCAGGAAAAAGTAAATACAAAATATACATCTAAGATTTGATCCAGAATATATTTTTAAAATCTTTTATAACCCAATAAAAAGAAGACATATTCTAAGACAGCACTTGAGTTAATATCCTCAAGGATCTCTCAGTATAAAAATGGGTGTTTTTTACTAACAGAGCAACTGCAGCAAACAGACCAGGTCCTCTGCTATCTCAAAATACTTTGAATAAAGTTATCCATAAAGCACTGATATGTCCTACCTCCCCATCAGGAGGAACGCTGGCAGGTAACAGAAACATGGGATCCTGCTAACCACAGCTAATAGGCACAGAAGCCAGCCTGTTCTAGTCACAGGCTAACAGTTTCAAAAGGGATCCATCCTTTTGGTGGATTGTCATTTTACAGAAGACTTCTTCAAATTGAACAGAATCAAAGTGCTCATCAAAACGGGGATATCATGCTGAACCAATTACTACTTAAACATGCAATTGGCAATGGGAAATAGGTTGTGATCTCTGAAGAGATAAGGCTCTACCAGAAAAGATTAAACAGTCATCAGAGAAGATCCTGCCTATCAGAGCTTTAATAGCTAAACTGATCATTTGGATTTAGAACTTGAATTCCTTCCCACGCAACTTTGGGAACTTGCCTTCAAAGGCACATCCTGGCACTGGTGTCTTTAGACCAATGGACAGACTCTTCCTAGGCCTGGTTAAAGAGGAAGACATTCTCCAAAGCAGTTACACAAATTTACCGGGATCTCTCACTCTGAAGTAAATGTACAAATCAAACAGACTCTCTGAGAGGAGCCGGCAATAACGCATAAATTAGCTTTTAGGAAACATTTTAAAGTAACCACTTTCTCAATCACTCTCCCTCTAGAAATAAATATAAAATCTTTCCTGAAATGAATGTAAACGTTGACTTTCACTTACAGAATGGAAAACACTTCAAGTTCTATAAACGTTAAATGAAACCTACAGCAGGCCATGGATTTGGACTGAGCTCCTGCATTATACCCAACAGACCAAACCGAAACGAAGTCACTCATGCTAAAGCTCCAGGCCACCAAACCAAAACTAAGTTGTTTATCTGAGCTTCTGATAAATCAGGAGAGAGAGATAACAGCCAAATCTCCAAACAGGCCAGTTTCAGCCTGCATGATGAGAAAGTCCCCTCTATTTTACCCTTACAAGGGAAGTAACCTGAAGTAACCTAATGTTAACCAACTGCATTTTGTATTATGCTGTTTCTTTGTTCCTGCTCAAGATACCTTATAAAAACTGACTGTTCTTCCATGCCCAGTGTAGATTTTTAGATAAGAAGCTGCCCAATTCATAAATTGTGAATAAAAGCCAATTAGATCATTTAACATTTCAAATTTATTGATATTTTTTTCACAGATATAAATATCAAGGGTTACTTCTCTCTAGAAAAACCCACAGCTCATCAGCTCAAGCAAGTTAGTGAACAAGGAACTGGCTACAGCTAGGAAACCTGATCCAGCTCCCTAAATCCAGGGGAAGAGAGTTATACAGATTTATTCCAGCTATGATAGGGTTGGTCTAAAGAACACATCCTCCCTTGAATAAAGTCATAGCACTATTAAAAGTTAAGGGAAGAAAGTAGGCTAGAGAGTGTTCAAAGTGAAAAAATCAAAGGAAACAATTCTATTCCATCTGAATTCAGGCTTCCCAAATTCTTCTGTCAACTAGGTAGGGTATCAATACTTCATGTCATTATTTTCCCCCCGATAAGGATAGCACACAGAAACTACCAACCTATTCTCCCTCGCAGCTTAGTAGAGGTACAAGGAGGCCCAAAAACTGCCTGTATCCAGCTACGCGTGGGCTGGGCAGTAAATCTCTCAGACAGGAATGCTATGCAGAGCAGCCCCTTCACACACTCCTGCTAGGAAGAAAACATTGCAAAGTTACAGTCTGCTTGGCCTTAAACTACTTTCAAAAACCACTGAAAACATATTCCCTACACACTCCTTCCAGACATGACAAAAGTAGTATACTTGTATCTTCAATATTATTAGCTGGATTTTCTACTTATTTACCAAGTTCCATTCATCAAAAATTAATAGAAGGTGCAGTGTTTCCTGTTTTTAAATGGGGAAATTTTGAAGAGGGAAAATTTACAGCTACATGTGTATGAAATAGAAATGCAACAATCCTATGTGTAATCAGTTCTCTCTCCAAAATCAGATAAAATGGGGAACTATGTATTTTCCTGATGCTTTCAAAGAACGTATTATGAAGTTCCACTGTACTGTCTTTAGATATGCATGCCTATATTTAATTTTTAAAATCACTATGGACATGTAATTCATATGCCATAAGACTGTCTTAAAATTTTTGGTATATTCACATAGTACAATCATCACCACTAATTCTAGAACATTTTAATCATTCCAAAAAGAAACTTGTATCTATTAGTTCTCACTTTGTATTCTCCACCTCCAACCCTAGCCCCTGGCAACCGCTATCTTTCTCTCTGTAGATTTGCCTATTCTGGATGTGTCATACAAATGGAATAGTACAATGTGTGCCCTTTAGTGACTGGCTTAACTGAGCATAATGTTTTCAAGATTTATGCACGTTGCAGCATGTATCAGTACTTCCCTCATTCCTTTTTACTGCCAAATATTATTCCACTGAATGACTATTAAGATTGCACTTATCCAGTCATGAGTTAATGGACATGTAATAGGTTGTTTACAATTTTTGGCAATTATGAATGCTGTAAATACACACAAATTTTCATATGAACATGTTTCCAATCCTCTTGAGTATATAACTAGGAGATTTGCTGGTCATATCCTAACTCTGTTTAACTATTAATGAGGAATAGCCAAACTGTCTGCCAAAGCAGCTGCACCGGTTTGTAGTCCTATCAGCAACTTACAGATGACCCAGGGGCTCCACATCCTCAGCAACACTTGTCACTGTTTATCTTTCTGATTAAAGCAATCCTAGCGGGCATGAAGTGGTATCTCATTGTGGTTTTGATTTGCACTTCCCTAATGGCTAATGATATTGAGCATCTTTTCACACCCTTAGTGACCATTTGTATATCTTCTTTGGAGAAATGTCCATTCAAATCCTTGGCTCAATTATAAATTGGGCTGTTTTTTCATTAAGTTGTAAGAGTTCCGGATACAAGTCACGATGTATTTCTAAGTTAAAGGAAAATCTGTTGATATAATAGCTTCTTATATACTACATTAACTTGAAAAATATATTCGTTAGAATTTTTTTATTAAGTACATCAAAATTTCACCTTACATTTGAAATTGCATAGAAATTTAAAGTGCTAAAGCAATCATTGTTTTTTCAAATAAATGAATTTGAAGCCAAAGAGTGGAGAGTGTAGGGATCCACTGGGTAGGACATTTGAGATCTATGCAATGTAGGAATCTTATTTGAATCCTGACTTGAATTGGAAAAAAAAAAAAAAGGCACAACTTGAACCCTGCTGGATAGTTATTAACACTAACAAACTGTTAACAGTTAAGTCTAACAACAGAATTGTGGTTTTATTGAACAGTCCTTATCTTTTAGACATACATATTGAAATATTTACAAATGAAATGATTTGCTATCTGGGATTTGCTTCAAAATAAATAGGGGTTCAAAGATGAATGGCATTTAGATAAACAAGATTGGCCATGGATTGATCATGTTAACATGAGTTCATTATGCAATTGTCCTTTTACATATACCTGACATACGCCATTAATTTTTTAAAAAGCACTCACTCCGATGTCTCCTATGTATAAGAACACAGGCAGCTGGCAGCAGCTAAATGGTATCAACTAAATTTTTATAAATTCCGAGAGTCGTTAATTCTCAACTATCTCAAAAGTAAAATCTCTGGGAAACTTAATATTAAGATAGTAACCATCTGCACACAGTAATCTGTACAAAGTTTAATTACCACCACCAGTCATAGGCTAGTCGAGTAGCTGTATCAACCTTGGTACAAACAATAACAGAGCCAAAGCACCAGCCATCAGCACCACTCTTCGCTGACACATTTCTTCTCACCAGAGATCACTGAGGGACTGGAACCCCCATTGGAAGTATCATTATTACCCTCACTGACTACAGAAAATATTACCTCCAAGAGAGTACGTGTCTACTAGAGTAACTAATTTTACAGCAATCCCTGAGGCCACCTGAAACTCACTCAAATTGCACATCCAATCGATACATGAGTTGGGATGCCTAGGTATAACTTACACACATAAAATATATACCCGCCAGGATGGCTGCAATAAAAAAGACAAGTATTGGCAAGGATGTGCAGACACGGCAGTCCGCATGCACTGTGGCAGGAATAGTTCTAAAAGTACAGCCACTTTGGAAAAAGTTCAGCAGTTTTTTAAAACGTTAGGTATAAATTTACCACACAACCTGACAATTCCACAACTAGGAATCTGAGATGAAAACATGTCCACACAAAGACATTTATGAATGTTCATAGCATTATTATTCACAATTTAAAAAAACTAATTGTAGGCCAGCCAAATGTCTATCAACTGGTGAATGGATAAACAAAATGTGGTATATCCAAACAGTGAACACTAAGTCAGCAACTAAAGGAACTACACGCAGGTATAAGCTACAACATGGATGAACCTCAAAAACATGCTAAGTGAAAGATGCCAGATATAAAAGACTAACTGCATGATTCTACCTCTGTGAAATTTCTAGAAAGGGTAAATCCGTACAGAAAGCAGATCAGTGTGGCTGCGTGGGGCTGGAGGCAGGAGCAAATTAACCGCAGAGCAGCAGGAGTAAATTTTGGGGGCTGATGGACATGTTCTAACATTGGACTGCACAACTCTTAAGTTTACTAAAAACAATTAATTGTACATGTACAATGGGTGAATTTTACAGTGTGTAAATTATACAAAGCAATTTTTTAAGTACCATTGTAACAAAGTCTTAGAAATCACTATTTTAAAGCTCTGGTTCATAGTTCGTTCATTTGATATATTCAACACAACGAAGTCTAATATACTATTAGGATTAAGAACATTAGCATTTGCTTGAAAACTAAACACGCTGCTTTCAAAGGATTCCAAGTACACCCATCTCTAAATCTTACTGATTAAATATTGCTCTTTTAGCTATAAGTCATGTAATTATGTGACAAAATCACTGTTAACGATTTAATTAGCATTGTCCCTTAGCCATTTCATTAATTGGTCTTCCCCCAACCTTATGCCCTATAGTATTTCTTTTTGTAAAAATCTCTTGCTTGGTATTGGGTATTGCCCAAGTTTTCCATCAGATATAAGGTTTTCTCAGAAAATTTCATAACCTGAAATAAAATTATAATATTCATATGAACATGCATTTGAATATATATGTACTTTTTAAATATAAAATGAGTATGTTCCGTTTGTTTGCTCATTAAGCCACTTACATGCTGCCCCTAAGTTTCAAACACTTCATTGTTTCCAATCAGGCTTTGTTTTTACGATGTGGGTTGAAAATTCTTCTTTTCAAAGCAGTGCTGCCTTCAGTGATTAAGCTGGCATGAATTTCAGTCTGACTCTATTTCTTTCCATTCCGCTGACAGATATGCCAAAGAGGTAACAGTCCCTCTAAAGCCAATCATTAAAAAAAAATTTTTTTAACTGAGTATTTTTCCCCAAACCAAATCGAATATGAAACACTAACAGCCTACAACAGATAAAAGTAGAATGCCATAAAGGAAGTGGGAAAGGGCCTGCCTGCTATGGCCCTACCTCATGAAGGACAGCAGCCCCAAGTTACAGCTTCAAGACCAATGCTCTGAAGTATTACAAGCTACATTATGATTTCTGCACAGCACGATGGCAAAAAATTAAACTGAAAACAATCATGAAGCACTTGTAAGTAAATAGAAAATTGGGCTATACTTAAAAACACTTTTAAAATCTCAATTTAAAAAATGGACAACTATAACATGATTCCCTTTAAATAATTTCCCTTTAAAACTCCATAAAGACATTACTTATTGAGAATTCCACTAACTACAAAGGCTGTGTATCTTTTACCATAACTTCCTTATTTGTGACAGATTTTTCAAAATCAACCAAAGGAAAATAAAAAAACACATTAATAGGAAACACTGAACCTAGTCAAATAAATGAGTTGGTGAGCAAGAAATGCTACTTACTCAACAGGTAGGAAAGAAAATAAGATAGCAAGAATGCTCTGATAAAATCATTTATGTAACTATATTATGAGTTTGAAAAAACAGCACTATTTGCCTCCAGAAATCGGGTACAAATAAAGCAAATATTTAAGAAAAATGGCAACAAATAGCAAAGATAAACCTGGAAAAGGGCATTTGTACTATTAGGAACTTTCTCATTTATCTTAACTACAAAATATACACCCCTTTCCCTCAGAAATCAAAGACAAAGTTGTCATGATAAATAACTTCACCACAGTCCTATGAAATAAAAATAGAAATTATTGCTATATTATGATTGTAAAAATGGAGGCAATAAAGAGTTCAGAAATATACTCATTTATAATCAATTAAATGATGAGTCATAATTTGAACCCTAATTATCACATTATGTAGAAATCACAATTCAGGTTTTGTGTCCTCATTTATATGTTAAATAGTTCACATTTAAAAAGACATTTTATCATTACATTATCAAATTTGATAAAATCTTATGAAAACATCTAAGTATTCAATATAAATCATACTGTTAAAAGTATAAGGTAACATTAAAACTGCTGAGGTGCCAGATAAGTATTTTCTGTTAAATATACACAATTTAACATTTAAAACTACATAAATTAATTCTTGCTAAAAGTTGATTCAGTTTTACAAAGGCATACTTTGTGAACCATGGTGAATTTCCCCAGCACCACTTTTTTATTCCAAAACTCCTTCGATTAGGTTTAACTTTCTCCTGTCATTCATATGTGAAAATTACAGGTTTACAATACGTAGTCTTAATAGTAACATGTTTAAAAACCTAAGCAAAGTGTACATTAAGTTAGCTACTACTACTCACTTCTTGATTATCATCAAATAAAAAATAAATGAACACTTCATTCATTTAAGTCTGAGGAAAAAATAGTGTACCTTGCTTAAATAAGAATTCCCCAGTAAAGATATTATGTAAAGGATTTCTCATGTTATTTTGTTGAGTAAATTTACTTTCTCTCATTAAAACTTTTTAAAAGTCTAAGGAAGGACATGTACTTATAATGCCATATTACGCAAGTACAGTATTGTTAATAAAGCAGCCCAGTATAGTTGTAAACATCTTAAATGTAGTAAACAAGACTTGGCATGTCTTTTCTCCCCAAAACATGCCATTACAATGCTCTTTCCATGAATAATTATTCTTCCTGGAAAAGTTTTCAGGTATATTTTAAATCTATAAAAAAAATACACTGAAATATGTGAAAAGATTTAGTCATGGCAATTTCACTGCAGCTTTTATTGCCTCTGTTGGTAATATGACAGGGACTGTAAGAAACACAATTGAACTTACAGAGATATGCAGATGATATTCACTAAAGATAATCTTCATCTCAAGTATTTTTTATATGTGGGCACTTCTAATTTTATACATTTTTCTATTTAAAAAGCATTACATTTTAAAATTTGTACCTGTTTTGACATTTGGCAAAAAGGAAACTGTACCTATGGTTCAGTTTAAAACAAAGAATCAGCATGGGGAGTTTACCGGAATGAGGACTGAAACACTTAGGAGTTAAAGCAATTCAAGGGGCGTGTGTGTGTCTCTCCCTTTCTCTGTCAATCTCTCACTCTCTCTGGCTCTCTCACAGACACAGACTCAAACACACACAGCCATATGTGTAATCATTTTTTAGTACAAAATATTCCCTGTAGCCAGACATTTATCTTCAGAATAATCACACCACATTAAATCAGTCTTCTCTTTTCAGCCCTAGTAAAAGTTTTGTTTAATTCTAAGATGCCATCATAGTGAACAACCTTAACTTTTATGCTACATAATTATATTCAAAGCTTTATGTATTTTTGTTTATAATTACACAGTAATTATAAATGTTTAGTACCAACCTGATGACAAACACTATTTTGTTGAAAAGGTTTTGCATTTAAAAAGAAAAATATGTAAAATCCAAGGCACTAGGCCACGAACCAATATCAGACTTTTAAAGAAAACACTTTATATTGAAAAAAAAAAAAAAAAAAAGCTAATGGGATCTCATTTCAAAACACAGCATATGTGAATTAATCAATCTGAAACCAATAACCATAACTCAAAATCTTCAAGACAGGAAACAAAACAGTACATATATATAGATATATAGATATATATATCTTTTAAAATTTTTTCATAATTGAAGTTCCTCTTTATATTTACAAAAAAATCAGGAAATACTGAAAGCAGCAAGATTCTTCTTTTTCCTTTTTCTTTTAATAACCAATTCCAGTAGCCTGAATAGAAATTTTCAAATTTTTCTTTTGGTAAAACTGCATTCTTGAATTAAAGTTATGATTGGAATATTAATATGTCTATAGGGAAAGCTTTCTAGTCTATTTCAAAATCATGTAAATAAAAAGCAGTTTTGATATGTCATTGTTTCTTAAAATAATTTCCATATTTGCATAAAATGTACTGCTATTCTAAGTACATTCCTTTGTTAATATCAACCCTAGACCTTAGAGAGTGCCTGGATATATATCCCAAGCAGAATCTATTCCTATCAAAAGACCATAATCATCGAACATTTGAAGTTCTACAAGGCTACATTTCTAGCCTGCCTTACGGAAATGTTTAAGAAAGCAAGAAACCCTTCTTCACATGTCAGTAAGTGAACAGGGAAATGACCATTTTCAGCATAAAAGCAGCTCATGGGGCTTGTAATGAAAAAAATACATACAAGATAGCATTCTGCTTTGATGAGAAAACTGAGCTAATCTGAGTGAAACGAAAACAGTAAAGAGACTAGAAGCCAGATTGGTATTTTGCATCGTGTATGCTTGTTTGAAAATCTTTGCTCCTGAAGTAAATATTTGGCAACCACAGTGATTAGCAGTTAAAGCAATTTCAACAAAATAATAAGTCATCGAAAATGGACTATTTGTCTGAAAGAGCAGTACCTATATTATAAAGATTGAACTTCATGGCTCATTACAACCATTTTCAAAATTTAACTGCAACTATCTTCTTATAAATTAAGAGAATTTCATTTGTGTTCCATAGTGCGATGACAAAAAAAAAGTAAAAACAAAACAAAAAAACCCTCATGCCTAAATTTAGAATATTGTATTGTGTAGCAATCCAAAACATTCAAAACAAATTAAATAGTTTAACTTATGTGACAGGCAGATAAGCATTTCAAAAGCATAATGAAGTCCAATTATGTAGTGCATAATGTAGACAGGAGAAGAATCTAACATTATGCAGACATTTTCTAAATAAAAGCTCCCTGTAGGACAGCTATATATAAACATGGGTAAGGTAAGCGCAGACTAGTTCTGTGGAACCTTTTGAAATCAAGAGTCTAAAACACAATACATTTTTCAGGTAGGCACCAAGTTATCCTAAAAAATTTTCATGTCGGTTATTCTGACATTGTTTTTTCATCAGATACTCACATCAACAACACATGTGATTTGCCAGGAAAAAAAAAAAATTCCCCCCAAACCAAAACACCATTCCAGATCCAGTACACTTAAATATATCACTCTCATTGGAAGTGCTATTAGCATAGTCTTTGCAACTAGCCCAAAGCGTATATTTAAGAAGTTTTTATAAATTGTTTTGTGATGTTCATATGTTTAATTCTTATGCCAACTGTTTTCTGATGAAGACAGCATTGTGCTTTATGCGAGAATGAAAACCTCAAAATAATCACCATAAAGCTTCTAAGACTTATGGGAGAATAAACTAGGATGGTCCACAGATATAAGATGAAATCCACAATGTTGGAATTATAAATGTTTAGAGCGGCCCAGACTAGAAGACAAGCCCAAACCACCATTAGAAGAATGAAATACGATATGGTCCAAGATGTATCCTTAAAGTTTTGTCTCAACCCTCAGTCTGAATTGTGAGGATTGATCTTCAGTTCAGTCCAGCCAGCAGAAATTGACTGTGCAATTTTCTGTTGTATTTATTGTACAGACTATGTACATTCTAGAAGGTTCCTTTAGTGCTACACTGTTGTACTTTTTGTCCCAGCAATTTGAGGGCGTGCAAATTCCACAAAGTCATCAATAAGAACAGGCCATGCTCCTGGAAAAAAGAAAAAATATGAAAGAAAGAGAAGGGGGAAAAAAGCAGAAATAAGGCTAACATTTTAGTAGAATCCTTTTTTTAAGACTTCCTCATAAGCGTTAAAGTATATCATTCTTATCTATTCCCACTGATTAAGTCTTTCAAAACTCAAACTTTTTGGAGTTTTTACCCCAAATATTCCTTGTATTCCTTGTGATTTATTACTCCAACATTTGGTTGTTCCTTGAGTGATAAAAGTAACTTGTCTGGCAACTCATCAATAATATGATTTTCTCAAGGCCACTGCAGTCAGCCAATGGAAGTAATTTGGTCAAAACTGGCAGCCTGAGGCAGGAGAATGGTGTGAACCCGGGAGGCGGAGCTTGCAGTGAGATCCCGCCACTGCACTCCAGCCTGGGGGACAGAGCGAGACTCCCTCTCAAAACAAACAAACAAACAAACAAAAAACTGGCAGCCTAAGGAGCAGCTATGAAATGATAGCATGCTGCCAGTGCTGAAGGCATAGGAGGAGAAACAAGTTTTCAAGCATTCTGTGGCCATCTCACAAAGGAAATTAACAGGAAGTGTCAAATTCCATCCTATTTCATGCTAATACGTTACTAAAAGGTGTAAAATTGCATATATGCATGCCTCTACACATTCACATGCCCATCACCAAGTCAGAAAGCTCTCCATTTTTGTGTAAAACCTACCAGAAGACACAATTATTAGGTATATGCAGGATTAAACATTTCTCACTTTGCAGGGAAGATTATAAACGACAACGAAATGAAGAAAAGAAATAACATCATCCCTGATTAGCCTTAATGATTCCAGGACACTTTTAAATGATTCCAGGACACCGAGATCACAGGGGGTTTTTCAAAAAATATCTCCATCTTGCATCCTGCCAGTTCTCAAGTGGACTAGGGAAATATGTATGAAGAAATCAATGTAAATCACTTCTACATATAGAAAAATACAAGTCCACATCCTAGTAGTGGATGGTAGCACCATCTTTATACATTTATGAAGAAATAGCAGAAAAGTATTCAGTGATTATTTACTGAATGCCAATAGTACTATATTAGGTGGCTGAAGTAAGTTGCAAAAAAAAATTGGCTGGGCGCAGTGGCTCATGCCTGTAATCCCAGCACTTCAGGAGACCGAGGCGGGTGGATGACAAGGTCAGGAGTTCAACACCAGCCTGGCCAACATGGTGAAACCCTGTCTCTACTAAAAATACAAAAAATTAGGTGAACGTGGTGGCAGGCACCTGAAATCCCAGTTACTTGAGAAGCTGAAGCAGCAGAATCGCTTGAACCCAGGAGGCACAGGTTGCAGTGAGCTGAGACTGCGCCACTGCACTCCAGCCTGGGTGACAGAGCAAGACTCCATCTCAAAAAAAAAAGTCACTGAACTTAAGGAATTTACAACCAAGCTTATACAAAAGACTAACAGATGAAAAAGAGATACAAATAAGTACAAAAGTACATCAAGAAGTAAAAAGGTTCCTAAACTGAAAACCTAAAACATGGATAAAAATTACTCATGCCTTTCTGGAAGACATGAATGCTGAGTAGGAATTGAAGGAAACAGAAGAATATAGATTGGTAAATGTATGAAGGTATTTCATACATTCAGAAGAGCATTAAAAAAAGCTTGGAGCTGGTCACAGTGGCTCATGCCTATAATCCCAACACTTTGGGATGCCAAGGCGGGAGGACTGCTTGAGGCCAGGAGTACAAGAGAGCAAGACCCCTACTTCTATAAAACATTAAGAAATTAGTCAGGCATTGCAGCGCATGCCTGTAGTCCTAGCTCCTTGGGAGGCTGAGGCAGGAGGACTGCTGAGCCCAGGAGTTTGAAGACTTGCAATAAGCCATGCTTGCACCAATACACCTACCCTGGGCAACAGAGTGAGACTCTATCTCAAAAAAAACAAAAACAAAACAAAAGCTCAGCAGAGGGAATTCCAACTCCGAGAAAAACAAAAGTACGTAAGAAGTTCAAGGGTATGGGATAAAAGGGCACGTTAAAAAAAAGTGGTGTGGCAAAAATTTTCATTACCTTCTTCATCATAATTAGACATGTCATCTGCAATCATCGTACTGAAGTCTAAAAGAAGATTCCAAGTGTCTTTTGGTATTGATCGTTTATGATGTTCCTATTTAAAAAACAAAAACAAAATACATTTGTATCACTAAAAAGAGCTGGACAAAAACAGTTTGGACAATTTGAAATACAAGAATGCAAAACAATTATGTAACAAAATTCTGGTAATCAAATTTCTCATTCTATATCCAATACATTATGTCAATTTATCTTTAAACACAGCAGAATTTGAGAAAACAGAGAGAAATGTAGAAAATGTGAACTTACCAACAAAAATTTATTCCATAAGTCTAAGAATTTAAATCTTCCATTAAGCACTAAGTTCCAGTAGGCAATGGCCATTTCTAGATCTGAAATAGTAAAAATGAATTATGTATTTAAATGCTATAAATATTTGTCCCTGCAAAAATAACAAACAAAAAAACAGGTATGACCAAAGAAAGTCTAAAAATAAAAAACTTGTATCCTGAATACTTATGTATAAAAAATTTCCTATACAAATGAGTCCAAAGTTTGTATCCTCCCTCTTCAAAAATGACCAGGGCCTTTAGGGCAAAAAAGATATCACTTATCTTACGGGGGAATTCTGTGTTTTAAATTAGAGAATGCAGTTAAACACAGTAGCTCACAAAAGTGTCCAAATATTAGTTACTGTACACCAGGGCTTCTCAACCTGGGCACTTCCAACATTTTAGGCCAGATAATTATTTGTTGTAGGGTGCTGTCCTGTGTACTGTAGGAAATTTAGCAATATCTCTGACCTCCATCCACTAGATGCCAGTAGCAGCTTCACTCAGCCCCCACTGGTGACAATAAAAAATGTCTCCATATATTGCCAAAGACCACCTGAGGGCCAACCCAGATGAGAATCCCTGATGTACACCTACAGGTTGGAAGGTGAAGGACTGCTCTTCAATCCTAAGTAACCTTATGCTCTCAATTATTTACTGACTGATCCTGACCACAAAGAGATCATTAAAAATACTGATCTAAAACTTAAAATTAATAAGAAACCAAGAATTTCTTAAAGTTTGCCAAAGACAATATAAATGACTTTTTAACTGGGCATGGACCAGAGAAGGGTAGAGAAGGCAATAATGCCGCATAAGAAAGAGCTACACTTACCACACGACAGAGAACTACACTTATCACACGACGGAGAACTACACTTAACACACAACAGAGAACTACGCTTACCACACAACAGAGAACTACACTTATCACATGACAGAGAACTATGATCTCTTTCAAGGAACCATAGCAGTTAAGAAAGTGTTTAGTTTTTATGAGTGAATTTACTTCTCCAGCACAAGAAAAATTACATCCTAAGTAACTTAAAAGTCCTTTTATTGATAGATGACATCTCGAAACCATTCTTTATAATTGAGAAATCATGAGTGATTAGGAAAGACAAAAATTGAGGCAAGTGCTGCCCCAATTTTTAAAAGCAACAAAGAGCCAGGCGGGGTGGCTCACACCTGTAATCCCAGCATTTTGGGAGGTTGAGTCGGGCAGATCACAAGGTAAGGAGTTCAAGATCAGCCTGGCCAACATGGTGAAACCCCGTCGCTACTAAAAACACAAAAATTAGCTGGGCATAGTGGCGGGCACCTGTAATCCCAGCTACTCGGGAGGCTGAGACTAGAGAATCGCTTGAAACCGGAGGCGGAGGTTGCACTGAGCCAAGATCACACCACTCCACTCCAGTCTGGGCAAGAAAAGCAAAACTCCGTCTCAAAAAAAAAAAAAACAAGGAACAAAGAGTAGGCTGGGAGCAGTGACTCTCGCCTGTAATCCTAGCACTTTGGGAGGCCGAGGCAGGCAGATCACTTGAGGTCAGGAGTTCAAAACCAGCCTGGCCAACATAGCAAAACCCTGTCTCTACTGAAAATACAAAAAAAATTAGCTGGGCGTGGTAGCAGGCACCTGTAATCCCAACTACTTGGGAGGCTGAGACAGGAGAATTTCTTGAACCTGGGAGGTGGAGGTTGCAGTGAGCCAAGATCATGCCACTGCACTCCAGCCTGGGCAACAGAACAAGACTCCGTCTCAAAAACAAACAAAAAAGAGCAAACTTGATGCTAATTCACTGTCAAAAACAGATGATTTGTAAGAAATCAATTATAGGCTGCATGCAGTGGCTCATGCCTGTAATCCCATCACTCTGGGAAGCTGAGGCGAGAAGACTGCTTGAGATCAGGAGTTCAAGACCAGACTGGGCAACATAGCAAGACCCCATCTCTAGAAAAAATTTAAAAATTAGCCATTCATGGTGGTGCATGCCTGTATTCTCAGCTACTCCAGGAAGCTGAAGCGGGAGAATCCTTTGAGCCCAGGAGATCAAGGCTGCAGTAAGCTATGATCATGCCACTGCACTCCAGCCAGGGTGACAGGTGACATCTCTTAAAAACAAACAACACAACAACATAAAAAACAATACCTACCTCCCCACCCCCACATACACACACAGTAGCTGGAAACCTGCAAGACTGACCCTTAACTTTCTTCAATGATAGAGACTACATATTCCTCAACTAGCAGACTGAAATACACAGTAGGCATTCAGAAACTGCTAAGTCGACAAACTTCCTATGGTTTCACATACAAACATACTTACCTTCAAATCCATCATCCTCATCTTCCTTCAAACTCAACAGAAGAAACTCTCCTTTCTTCTATCCAAGGATAAGCCCCTTATAGCTCTATTCTAAATCCAATACCATCCTGCCTCTTTAAGGAATCTTGTCTGTTGATTTGCTTTCCCCTCTTCTCAACATCTCCAACTTTACCTTGTTCTCTGGCATTTCGAACTCCATCAAGAAACATGCCCAAGTTATCACTTATCTTTTTTTTTTTGAGATGGAGTCTCACTGTGTCACCAGGCTGGAGTGCTGTGGTGCAATCTCGGTTCACTGCAACCTCCGACTCCCTGGTTCAAGCAATTCTCCTGCCTCAGCCTCCTGAGTAGCTGGGATTACAGGAACGCACCACCACGACCGGCTAATTTGTGTATTTTTAGTAGAGACAGAGTTTCACTATGTTGGCCAGGATGGTCTCTATCTCCTGACCTTGTGATCCGCCTGCCTCAGCCTACCAAAGTGCTGGGATTACAGGCATGAGCCACCGCGCCCAGCCAAGTTATCACTTATCTTTTAAAAATCTTTCTTGGATCTTTTTTTTGGACCAATCAAAATAGGTTTGTTTTTATTATTGTTATTATTATTTGAGACACGGTCTCGCTCTGTAGCTCTCTTGGATCTCTTGATCACCTTTACTGGCTATACCCTTTTTCTCCTTCCCTTCACAGGTAACCTTGAAATAGCACTCAGAGTCTTCTACTTTTATACATAATTTGTTTGAAAATCAAATTCTGATGCCCATGTTTTAAGAGAACTAAAAAATACATAATACTGGCTGGGCGCAGTGGCTCACGGGTGTAATCCCAGCACTTTGGGAGGCCAAGGTGGGCGGATCACCTGGGGTCAGGAGCTCGAGACCAGCCTGACCAACATGGCGAAACCCCATCTCTACTAAAAAAATTGGCCGGCACGATGGTGGGCACTTGTAATCCCAACTACTCGGGAGGCTGAGGCAGGAGAATCGCTTGAATCCGGGAGGCAAAGGTTGCAGTGAGCCAAGATGGCGCCATTGCACTCCAGCCTGGGTGACAAGAACAAAACTCTGTCTCAAAAAAAAAAAAAAAAAAAAAAAATACATAACACCAATTTCTAATGGCACTTCCCTTTTAATCTTTGCAATCTGTAAAATCTGTAAAGCCAATATTCCTTCCAGGTTGTTTAATTCTGTTCTTTTCTTTACCAACTCAACATACAATTGTCTGGCTTAAGTGCCAAAAATGTTGTGACTAAATATTTGCTGTTATTAGTGTGCTTAATTCACTTCACTTTAAATGCTTTAAGTTTATCAGAACTAAGCATATTGCTAGTATATTTTTTTCCTTTTCAACTAATTTGTATAAAATAAGGATGATGATGAAATATTCAAATAAGTACTAACCATGTGGCACCTATAAATGCCGGTATGTCAAGCTGATATACCAAAATAAGAATTTGACAAAAGTAAAAGTTCAGGTTGTAATCCTGAACAACATAGTGAGACTTGGTCTCTACTAAAAATCAAAAAAACCAGCCGAGCATGGTGGTACATGCCTGTAGTCCCAGCTACTCGAGAGGTTGAGGCAGGAAGAGTGATGGAGCCCAGGAGGTTGAGGCTGCAGTGGGTCATGATTGCGCCACTGCACTCCAGCCTGGGTGACAGAGAGAGACCCTGTCTCCAAAAAAAAAAAAAAAAAAAAAAAAAAAAAAAAACCACCACACACAAAAGAAAGAAAGTTCAGGTTGTAAAAGAAGATAATTTCTTTTTTTTTTTGAGACGGAGTTTCACTCTTGTTGCCCAGGCTGGAGTGCAGTGGTGCGATCCCTGCTCACCACAACCTCCGCCTCCCGGGTTCAAGTGATTCTCCTGCCTCAGCCTCCCAAGTAGCTGGGACTACAGGCATGAGCCACCATGCCCAGCTAATTTTTTATTTTTAGTAAAGACAGGATTTCTCCCTGTTGGTCAGTCTGGTCTCGAACTTCTGACCTCAGGTGATCCGCCCACCTCGGCCTCTCAAAGTGCGGGATTACAGGTGTGAGCCACCACGCAGGTCCAAAAGAAGGGAATTTCTTATAGTCTACACTCATTGCCCAGTTTCCCCATTTCCCACACATTCTAATCCTGTTAACCAATGTCTACCTGTCATCCACTCCAATGAAATTAAACTCTGAAGGGTCATCAGACCCTCTGGTTACTAAATGAATACTCTTATGTCCTCTCTGCCATATCTTAGAGAACTGAGCTTACCTCCTGATAGAACTGTCACTTCCTTCAGCTTCAATGATAAGCACTCTACTGATTTTCCTCCATTCAATCTAGGCTTCTCACTTTGTTTTCCTGGGGCTCCTCTTCCTCCATTCGTCCATTACATGTTGGTGTTTTGTAACAACGTGTGTCAACAATAACCACTTTTCCAACCTCCCTCAGATTTTCA
This sequence comes from Pan paniscus, assembly GCF_029289425.2. NCBI lineage: Eukaryota > Metazoa > Chordata > Mammalia > Primates > Hominidae > Pan > Pan paniscus. Next base: position 180,818,218 of record NC_085926.1, read on the forward strand.
AACCTATATCATTTTTCATGTTATACATTCAACCGCCCCTAACAGCTCCTAAATCTGAAACCTATCTCTATATTCTAGACTCAGATATCTAACTGCCTGAAGACATCTTCCAACTTGGTATCCACGAACAACTTCAACTCAGGAGGGCTCAAACTGAACTCTATCTTACCTCTATAGACCTGCTCTTCTTTCTATGTCACCACCCACTATAGTATTTCTCAATGGAACACTTCTCATTAGCACCACCCCCATCCCCACCACCGTGCACCCCCTTCCCATGGCCAGTAGAAACCTTAGGTCATTACAACGAAAACCCCACAGGTTCCCTAGATGTCTCCTGAAAGTGTTGATAATCCCTGAGAAAGGCTCCTTCCTTCCTCATCATACACAACCAACCAAAGTACCTTTTAAATCTCTCTCTTCTCCATCCCCACTGGGAAGGCTTATGTTAGGATATTCCTCATTTCTAACTAAATCACTGGGATAGCTCCATAACCAATCTCTCTTCTAGTTCAGCTTTCACTCCTTTCAAAGGACCACAGTGCTTTGAGATCGACCTTTCAGGCATGAATCTGGTGTCACTTCCATGTTAAAATTCTTCAATCATTTCCAATTACCTTTAGATAAAATTTGCACTTCTTGTCAAATGAACTCACTTGCAGTTCCTCAAAGGTGGAATGTTCTTTCACCTCTGAGCAAGTGAACATGCTAACCCCTCAACCTGAAATGGCTTCTTTTTTCCTTTGGTGTTGAAAATGTGCATTCATTCTTCAAGGCTCAAAAACGATACCCTTTTTGAAGGTACTGCAAACTACCCCAGACAGACTAAAGATGCTCTTGACTCCATGCTCTCAGTGAAAGCAGTCAAGTGTTTTTGAATAAAAAAGGAAGACTTTAACTCAAAAAGATTAATAAGTTATAACTAAGAGCTGAAATACATAAGATTAAACAAGGATAAAATGTTAATTGTCACAGGTATAGGAAAAGAAGCCCTTAGAAAGAAATTTATAAGTGATGAAGAGAGCAGCTTAGCTAGCGAGAGGTGATTTAATATAGTAGTTTACAGTATGAGTTTTAGTCTCTTAAACCCCTACTCTACCACCAGTTAAGTGACCTTGGGCAACTGGGCTGACTTCTCCTTGATTCAGTTTAAAATGAAGATAACAATAGTACCTATCCTTACCTGGTTGTTCTAAGGACTAAATGAGTTAATACATAACAAAGCATTCGTAACAGTACCTGGTAAATAACATATCAGTTCTTACTATTATCATTATTTTAAATCATTTAGAACTATTAGATTCTGAAGCAGTATTGGAAAAGACAACAAAGTCAGTGATAAGGTAACAAGAAGCAACAGCAGTTAAAATAAATGGAAGGAAAATATAGAGAAAAAGAAATAACTAAGTCCTAATAATAAGCTATTGCATAAAATTGAGATCCTTGCAGAATAAATCCTTAAGTCCTTATGGTAAAATGTAAAACGCAGACAGAGATACTCCCCATGTTATTCTTTCAAAGAGAATCAACAAGAATAATGTGGTATTTCACAACAGATGATCAGCTGAATGCAGGATGAACATGGAAATGAATTGAGACTAGACCCAATCACAGTCCCTAAAAGAAACAAAATGTTGCCAGCTCACTGGGGAGGATGGAATGGTGATTAAAAATCCTATTCACAATGTCTTTTTTAAATCAGTCTCAACAAATTTTATAACAATGAAAAAAGAGATATAAAATAACATATATAGTATAAGTCTGTTCATACAAAGTTCAAAACCAGTGCACATTTTCAAATGGTTCAGCAAATAAAATATGTGTGTACATCCATCTACTGAGATATAAAGAAAACGTGGTAAAATGTTAACAATTGGGAATCCAGGTGAAGAATACGCAAAAGTTCACAGAACTATTTTGCTACCTTTTCTGATTGATATTTTCAATTGATATTTTTCAAAACAAAAAGAGGAAAGTTAAAAAACCAGACAAAGCTAATTTATATCGTTTAGGAACACAAACATAGGTAGTAAAAGAATTAAGACTATAATTATCAAAATTCAGAATAATTTCCAACTCTGGGAAGAAAGATGAGCTTTTGCTGAACGAGAGCCTTGCTGGGATCTTCTGATGCCGGCAGTTTCTTCACCTGGCTGTATAAATGCATGAACTTTTCTTTATATTTATTAAATTATCTATATAAATTCTATGCATTTTTTTCTGTGTGCACATTTCACGAGAAAAAAGGTAAAAACAATGTGATGAGGTATATAAAAATACAAATAAAAATCGCCATACACTTGTTAAACATTAGTATTTGAGAATGCTGCTTCTGCTTTGTAACATGCAAACATAAGTATGAGGCTTTTGCTATGAGTCATTTACTTGAGATCATTTACCAAAAGGCACTTACTGAGGACCAATTTTTGAGGCTAGCAAAATAATAATGTCATTTTATTTTTACATGAGGTGGTTACTTTCTTATACAACCATCAATTCTGAATCTGGTTTAGTTTGGTATTAGATAATACATCATACACAATTTATATTGTTCATGTCTAAAATTTGTCTACTTTTCTAAAGCTTTTTCTGATTTCCTCATTAGGATTTCACAGTATCTTTTGTGAAATAGTCAGAAGTTGGTCAGAATTTCGCATTCTTAAATTGACTTTTTTTTTTTTTTTTGAGACTGAGCCTCGCTCTTGCTGTCCAAAATGGAGTGCAATGGTGCGATCTCGGCTCACTGCAACCTCTGCCTCCAGGGTTCAAGGGATTCTCCTGCCTCAGCCTTCCGAGTAGCTAGGATTACAGGCATGCGCCACCACACCCGGCTAATTTAAACTGACTTTTAATACAGTAATATTAATTCACTTGAGGGTCTCCTCCTGTGTTTTCTAAACCAATATCAAAATCCAAATCATCATCACTTTCTTCACTTCTTCTGCAGCTTCTTCTATGGTTGGAACTTAGATTATTTTCAATATTCTCTGTTTTTCCTGGTTCTTTATTGAACAGAATAGCAATGTCTTCTTCTTTTCACATTTTGTGCAAACTTCAAGTTCATAGGCACATGGTCTACACGTTATGAGATAAGAATCCTCCACTGTCTATTGTAAACATTTAACACATTTTTTAGGTTGGATAATGGTTTGTATTTGCTATATTTTACACGCCACTCAAGAACTTCTTTACAGTGCTGACATACTCCATCAGGAGGGTTTTTTTTTTGAGACTGAGTCTCACTCTGTCACCCAGGCTGGAGTGCAGTGGTGCGATCTCGGCTCACTGCAACCTCCACCTCCCAGGTTCAAGTGAACCTGCCTCAGCCTCCCGAGTAGCTGGGATTACAGGCACCCACCACACCTGGCTAATTTTTGTATTTTTAGTAGAAACAGGGTTTCACCATGTTGGTCAGGCTGGTCTCCAACTCCTGACCTCAGGAGATCCACCCGCCCTGGCCTCCCAAAGTGCTAGGATTACAGGCGTGAGCCACCGCGCCCAGCCGCACCATGGTTTTGCGTTACTTTTCTTGGTCTAAACGTGCTTATCAAACTTTTTTTTTTTTTTTTGAGGCAGAGTCTTGCTCTGTCGCCCAGGCTGGAGTACAGTGGCACGATCTCAGCTCACTGCAACCTCTGACTCCCGGGTTTAAGCCATTCTCCTGCCTCAGCCCCCCGGGTAGCTGGGATTACAGGCAGGCACCACCATGCCTGGCTAATTTTTTATTTTTAGTAGAGATAGAGTTTCACCATGTTGGTAAGGCCGGTCTCGAACGCATGTTGGTAAGGCCGGTCTCGAACGCCTGACCACGAGTGATCCACCCACCTCAGCCTCCAAAGTGCTAGGATTATAGGCGTGAGCCACCACGCCCAGTTGAACTTGTCATTTTTGAAGCTAAATATATTCTGGCGCTTCTGAGGCCTGGAATGAGGCACGTTGCCTTTCTGGGAGCTCATCACCAAAACCCCAATCACCCCTCACTGGGAGCAGGCAAAAGCCACAATGTCTTAATTTACTTAGAAATATCTACGGCTAATACAAAATAACAACAACAACAACAATAAAACACAGAATGTGGAGTCATAAGGCCTGAGATCTAGTCTCAGTGCCAGTCCAACCACTCTCCAGTTAGGTGACCTTATTAACAAGTCAGTCTCTCTGGCTATGAGTTTCCTCATCTATATGATGAAGAAGATAATATGCTTTTACTTAGCTCAAAGGGGTTGTTATGAGAACCAAATGGGATTATACAGATGATCGTGTTCTTTAAAACACTATAAAATTGTTCCTAAATATTAACTAAATATTTAACGAATAATGTTCAAATCATTTAAAATCAATTGTAGAGGTATAAGATTCCAGCTGAACCACAACCTACAAGAAAGTGACTCATAGACTTTAGTCTAATAAAAGTTCAGTATGGCCCTAAAAATGATATGGCTGCTAAAGAACATATATAATCTTTGATCAAATTAACATAATGAATAGTCTCACAAAAATTAACAGACCCACGGTGTTCTATATTACTTAGGCTCCTTTTGAAATATGATGTTCAACTTTATGGGCTCTATTTTGAAAGAAATTGGAAATGTGTTTGGGGGGATAGTAGTGGGAATAACAAATGTCTCCTGTAAGAAGAATAGTTAAAATAACCGGAATGCTGGCCTGGAAAAAAACAACAGGTAACTGAGAGTGGATCTTTAATTTTAGCCTTTATCTGTGTTGCACTGGGGGACAAGTAAGAGCAATGATAGAAGTAATAAAGACAAAGATGTTAGCTTAATAAGGAAGAACTGTGTAATAACAAGTAAGGATATTCTGTGATAGGAATGGACAACTTCCTAAAACAATGTGTGTCCAGTCCCTGCATGTTCAAAAGGAGAAACTGAATGAGCATCAGGTAAGGATGCTACTTTGGGTAGGTTAAATTTATAGAGGACTTATGAAATCCTTTTCAAATTTTAAGATTCAGGCAATTATCAGAAAATGGCAGGCTGGGTGTGGTGGCTCATGCCTGTAATCCCAAGACTTTGGGAGGCCAAGGCGGGGTGATCACTTGAGGCCAGGAGGTTGAGGCCAGCCTGGGCAACATGGTGAGTCCTTATCTCTACAAAAAATGTAAAAATTAGCCAGGCATGGTGGCACACGCCTGTAGTCTGGCTACTCCGGAGGCAGAGGCAGGAGGATCACTTGAGCCTAGGAGTTTGAGACTGCAGTGAGCTACGATCATGGCACTACAGTCCAACCTAGGCAAGAGAGCCAGATCCTGTATCTAAAACAAATCAAAAAAAAAAAAATGTTTAAGTCAGATTACTAAAGCAGATGGCAATAGAGGAAGCACCCTATCCTGGTATCACAAGAAGTAAGGTTATAAAAAGTGAAAAAATAACCAGCCTGGGCAATACCGCAAGTCTCCAGCTCCACAAGAAATTAAAAAATTAGCCTGGCATGGTGGTGCTTGCCTATATAGTTCCAGCTACTCCGGAGGCGGAGGCAGGAGGATCACTTGAGCCCAGGAAGTCAAGCCTGCAGTGAGCCACGATTGCACCACTGCATTCCAGCCTGGGCAACAGAGCAAGACCCTGCATCAAAAAAAAAAAAAAAAACAGAAACATGGAATACACCAGTTCTCATTTTAATTAGCACAGCTATTTATAAACAAACCACAGTGTTGTCACTCACTCTCTGCCAATTTGTTTTGGGCCTTACCTCTTCTCCTATGATCTTCTAATTCCTCTCTGCCAAATCTTGTAATTTAAGAGCACTGTGAACCCTTAGAAAGGCTGTTAAAAAAAACTGTTTCCTTTTTAATTAAACTCTGCAAATAAGCAAGTCATTACATTTCCTGATACCTAACACCAAAGCAAAACAAACCAAAAAAAAAAAACTATGATTTGTCTCTTACTACATTTTTCTTTTTTTTAATTAATAGACTTTTTTAGTTTTAGGTTTATGAAAAGTTGAGCAGAAAGTAGAGATTTCCATATACCCTCTTCCCCAGTCAGTTCCTACTATTTTTAACATCTTGCTTTAGTGTGGTATATTTTTTATAACTGATGAATCAATATGAATATATTATTATTGACTAAGGTCCATATTCTACATTAGAGTTCATTCTTTGTATTGCACACTGTATGGCTGTGGGGGGGTCTTAAATAACATTTTCATTGTAGTTAAATACATATAACATAAAGTTTATCATCTGAATCTTTTTGAAGGGTGCAGTTCAGTGTGAAGTACATTCACATTGCTGTGCCATCGATCTTCAGAATGCTCATCTTATGAAACAAAAACTCTACATCCTTTAAATATTACATTTTTTCTTAAGCACAATACTTATTAGATAACAGAATAAACACACATAATTCTTCAACATAATGCTTTCACATAATCTGTTTCTCAATTTTTTCCTGTAATCTAAAATTCCAATTTACCATATTAATATATCTAATAGTTATAAAAATTTAATTTTGCTCAATTCTTACCACAAGTAATAAAAACTAAGATTCAGTCTCAAAACTATATATTCACCCAAAACACCATTTATTTTGTGCTCCAGTAAAGGGTAGCGATATAACTAAGAAATAGGTTATGTCCCTTTAAATCAACATTTGACATTCACATTATATTTAATCTTATCAAAATATTGTACTACACTTCTAAATATGACAAAATAATTATTTTACACATACATGTAAATTCAAAGGCTTTAACAGATTATTATTTGTGGAAGGAAAGAGAAAAATAGAAAAAACATCCCAGTTAACTGGTGGCCCCAGACAGAAAAACTAATTGTAGGTATCCCGGCTTATTCTGCCTGCAAAATGAGGATTTTTCCTTTAAGAATAAAATCCTATCTATATTGAGCAATCAAGTTGGAAAGGAGGCTTTATTATTGAGAATTTCGCTTTACAAATATGTTATGAATCTTTCAATTCAGTCATGTTTAGTAACTCGTGGGGCCATACCACATTACAAAGGTTATACATTTATCCCTTCCTCTCTACCTTTCCGTCACTTCCTCAATCTAATCCCTGTTCATATAATCTGTTTCTCAATACTTTTTCCCCCCAATTTAAAAAATAAAGTGGAATTAGTGCAGAAGGCCCCTTATTAGCCTCTCCAACTACTATATCTTCAAAAACCAAAAAAAAAAAAAAAAAAAAACCTCATTTACCTTCACTGGGTAAGTTACTTAACCTTCCTGTGTCTAAATTTCCTCATCTTCAAATTAAGGATAATAAACTGCTAGCACTTTATTACTATGTATTTGGCACGGCACATAGCAGGTGGTAAATTACTGAATGAAAGGATGAATCACTCAAAAAATTGGTAAACATTAAATGAGGCAGTGCTATGGTTTGGATATGGTTGGTTTGTTCCCACCAAAACTTGTACTGAAATTTTATCCCCACTGTGGTGGAGCTGGAAGGTGAGGCCTGGTGGGCAGCATTTAACTCATGGGGGTGGATCCCTCATGAATGGCTTGGTGCTATTCTCCTTTTGCAACAGTGAGTTCTTGCCAGAGGGAATGGATTAGTTCCTGGAGTGTGTTATTATAAAGCGAGGCTTCCCCTCCTGTTTGGTCTCTCTCCTCACAGGAGTCCACTTCCCCTTTGACCTTGTCTGCCACGTGATGATGCAGCATAAAAGCCCTCTGCAGAAGCCAGGGCCATGCCCCACTCCTAGCCTGCAGAATCATGAGCTAAACAAACCTCTTTGTAAGTTACCCAGTCTCAGGTATTCTGTTATAGCAACACGAAATGGACTTACATACAAGACAAGTAGTATATGTAAAGTACAGTACTTAGCACAGTGCCAGACATACTAAAAGCTCACATTAAATGGAAGTTATCACCATCATCAAAATCTTCATTGGGTCCCCATTTCCCACAAATTCCAATTTAAACCTTTCTGTCTCCAAAAAAAAAATAAAAACAAAATCCTTTCTGATTTCAAAAGAAGCCTGTGGTTATTTAGCTTTCTTGTGTCTCACCAATTTCATCTCCAAACAAGCATTCTCATTAAAATCAAACCAACAACTTCTCTCCTGCACAAAGCCAAGCTTATTGCTGAAATTTCAGACCTTCATTCATAACTATCTTCTCACTGGAACATCTTTTATCTTCCCTTGTTCAGCCAAATACCAAATCCTTTAGTTCATATCCCACCTTGTCCAGGAAGCATTTCCCAACCACTCCTGCTTTTACTCATTTCTCCCTCTAAAACCCTTACATACTTTTATTATTTTGTAATTACCTACTAGCACTATCTAATCTTTTTAGGTAATTTGCAAATTACACTGTATCTTTTACTCTCATATCCCCTTAACTATCCCAAAAGCAAATGTACAAATACAAATGGATTGATCTAAACTTTTACAGTGGTTATTTCTGGATAATAAGACTATGAATGATAAGCACTTCATTTTTCATCCTTATAGTTTTCAAATAAATCATAACAAAAAAGAATAAATTTATCTGGCATTCTATGACTCAGAAATCTTATAGTGCTGTTTCTATAGATCCTAAGATCCTAAAATATCTTCAGGGTCATGAATGAAAAAATGAATGAATGGATGAATGCATAAATAAATAACTGTCAGTGGAATTTTAACAACCATCTTCTATATTGACTGTAGTTTTCATAAAGCAAAAGTCAGTGGTTCACATATAGTACCCAGGGTAAACTTACTCAATGTGCATGGTATTTTCTGATTAAAAATTTCCTGTTTCTAATTACTTTTCAATAATTGGTATTTTCATGACTTTATGCTCAAAACACATAACTTTCTATTACAAAAACGACACTGTCAATGTATTTGAATATATCTGAAACACCAAATATAATTTTTAAAAATTCTTACCTAATCCTTTTTGTCCTGGATTCTTTGCAAAATTAAAAGTAAACTGGTAAAAATCCTTAAATCGTCCTGGTTCTTTCAATTCTTGTTCCATCTTGGGTATCTGGGCCTTTAGTTTTTCTATGCTGTCACATCTGCATCGTAAAATTAAGTTTATAAAAGATTAACTGTTTCACTATAAATTAATAACTTACTTATTCCCATGAGGGCTTACATTTATTTCCTAGAACTACTTTTTTAAAAATCAAATAGTTGGAATTCAATCTTTTTCTATTACATAAATATAAACACGCATGGGGGTTAGCTGCGGGAAGAAGAGGTCTAGAGTGATTAAATGTTCTAAATAATTACTTTTAAAAGAAACAGGCTATGCGTTTTAATTACATAATTCACTAGACTATCAACACTTTCACTAGTAGAAGTCAGCTTCAGTGGATAAATAAGAATGTATAGTAATCAGCATAACAATCATTTTAAACTGTATTAGACACTACTGACACAGTAATTAATCGCGTCTACTATCTAAATTAACTAAAAGTACGGTCTCTTGCTTATGAGGAAACATTCCTTCTGAAAACTTGCTTCTTGTTATATACACAGTACAGTAGTAAACAGGTGAACCTCCTACCACCTCCAACTGAATCATCTCAAATTAATATTAAGCTTTTTCTGTATGTGCAAAACATTCAACTTTCGAAGAGTTTGAAAAGCTCTAAGTACCAAGCCTTACTTTCCTCATAGAGCCTTATGGTAGAAATACCCTATTTCTTATAGATTCCACAAACAAATCAATTTAATTTTTTTCCTCCTAATCGTTTTTTGCTTTCATTTTCCTTCTACATTCTTTGTAACACCTTCCAGATCATTAGTTTGTAAATTAAAATTTTGATTTGAAAGTTCATTACATATTACATGAATTCAGTTTCAAATGTTTAAAAACATTGCTTCCTTAAGTTCTGATGAAACCTGTCCTAGCACAGAAAATCCCAGCAAGTTCAGGATGGGCCTGGCTTTGGCTGAAGGACATAGTGTCCAGGCCAGTTAATTTACTGCCTCTCAGCTTTAAACCTATCCTTCTTTGCCCTACTTTGTGATATTGGACTGCAAACTGTGAGACTTCATTTTTCTTGCCAGCTGGCTCTGTGTTAGGCTCTACCAAGAGCCAATGAAAGGCTGGAAGAGGAAGAAGGAACTTTTCTTATCCCAGTTTGTTTTCACCAGAGGGCAAGGGTTTTAGTGTGTGGGAAGGTCCCAGCAGTATCCACTAGTGGTAGCAATCTCACAGCCTGCAGCAAGTGGCCTCCAGGCAGTTTTTTCACCAGCATCACAGCTGGCCACACCCTCTCCCCCCAACCCCCAGATCTGAATCTCAGCCTTGTGGGGATCTCCTAAGCTTCTAAATTTCTTCCTTGTCTGTTCCCGTCCCTTACTTCCCAGAGGTGGTAGCAGCTTACTGCAACTGCTACCTGTTATGCCTTGGAGTTTCCTTTTATCCCTTTGACAGAGTAAAGCAAGTCTTTAAATTTTCTCTGTTAAAATTACAGGTGTGGTTTTTGTTTTGTTGTTGTTGTTGTTTTTGAGATGGAGTATTGCTCTTGCTGCCCAGGCTGGAGTGCAATGGCGTGATCTCGGCTCACCACAACCTCCGCCTCCCGGGTTCAAGCGATTCTCCTGCCTCAGCCTCCCAAGTAGCTGGGATTACAGGCATGCGCCACTATGCCCAGCTAATTTTGTATTTTTTGTAGAGACGGGGTTTCTCCATGTTGGTCAGGCTGGTCTCAAACTCCCAAACTAAGGTGATCGGCCTCCCAAAGTGCTGGAACTACAGGCATGAGCCACCGCGCCTGGCCCCTGGTGTGGTTTTTGTATCTTGACTGGACCCTGACTGACTGCAATGTCACTCAGACTCGAATCATGACTCTAATACTACCTAATTCTATAATTTCTCTGTACCTCAATTTCTTCATCTCTAAAATGGGGATAGAAAACTATTCTCAAAAAGTTGCTGTGAAGAGGTAGGAGAAGTACTTAGCACAGTTAACTGAAATAAAATAATGTTCAATAAATGTTAGCTATTATTATTCAATAGTGGCCCACTAAAAAACAGAAAGGGCAGCTTGTTACCTACCAACAGACTGATTACTTCTGTCTGCAACCTCATTAAATATGGACAACTAGAGGTCACAGGTAAAACCTCTACCCATGACTTTTCAATCAATTTATCCAAAGACATTCAGCTAATCAGCTGTCAAAGTGTTAAGTGAAACAAGTAGTAACTTCTAAGGCATCTTCCAGTTTTTAAATTCTAGGATTTTATAAATGCAGGGTTCAAAGTCTCACATTAGGAAATAACTTTAAAACTTGGTCATTTCACTTTTCCATAGTAAATATTAATGCATAATTTTAATACTAATGAACCTGCCTTAGAAGTAAATGATAAGAATATAGCCAAATAGAATAGGCTGTACTAACTATATAAATAACTTGACAAACCCAAAAAACTGTATAACATGGAAACTAGCAAGTTAACCCATTTCTATTTATACCAATGTTTGTGGGCCTGCAAATCTTTAAATTTACACTAAAAAGTTCATGACATAATTCAGTTCCACAGTAACATATCTAATTTCCTATTGTAATTATATACTCACCCTAATTCTGTCATGCCATCCATGAACTCCTGTTTGGAGAACTCGCACTGTGTTGCTGCTCTGAACTTCCATGCAATAATCAACACACTAATGCTGGCTGGATCGAGTGCCAGGTCATCACAGAACTGCTGTATGCCATCTATTCCAATTTTATTCTCATCTTGAGGGTCTTTAAAAATAACAATGCAATATTAAAGTAGTGTCATATTATGCTACATTATGAAAACTGAAAAAGGTAATGCTTTATATGCCATTTTCTAAATGACCACAATATATGGAAGGCATGAAACGATATTACTCTAACATACACTTTCCCATTATTTAAAGTCATTCTCCTTACTAACAGCATTCTTAAAGTGTACAAAAGAGATATATGCAGATGAGACATAATTTTTTAAAGTCTCATTTATTCATGTGAAATATGTCCCATACTTATACACATTCAGAAAATCAGACATTCGTATATAGGGACATGGGATTCTAATTCAAGATATCCATATTTTGCTTAGGTAGGCATTCTGAACAGAAATTCTTTTTTTTTTAGAACAAAGTTCATTTTACCACAACAATTACTTCTTAAGAGTATCAGAAAAACTGTGAACTAAACTATGCAATTCAACCCTAATCTCAACAATGTAAATATCTCGTTTAAAGAAAAAAATCAATACTTGTCAGAGAGGCAAAAATTTTAAATAACAAAAACAAAGAGAAAGAGGCACTCATAGACTGCTATCAAATATGATTTACTAACACCTTTCTCTTTTTTTTTTTTTTTTTTTTTTTTTTTTTTTTTTTTTTTGAGACGGAGTCTCACTCTGTCACCCAGGCTGGAGTGCAGTGGCATGATCTTAGCTCACTGTAACCTCTGCCTCCCAGGTTCAAGCGATTCTTCTGCCTCAGCCTCCCCAGTAGCAGGGACTACAGGCACACGCCACCACGCCCAGCTAATTTTTGTATTTTTAGTAGAGACAGGGTTTTATCATATTGGACAGACTGGTCTCGAACTCCTGACCTTGTGATCTGACCACCTCGGCCTCCCAAAGTGCTGGGATTACAGGTGTGAGCCACCATGCCCAGCCTTGCTAACACCTTTCTAAAAGTAATCTGGCAATATTTCCAGCAATAAAAAACATGCACATAATTTGACTTTGGAGCACAAGTTACACATAAAATAAATATCCCATTTTCAGAAAAACTTTGAAAGAAACTCTGTAAATATATTTCTGCATAAACATAAAAGATATGGAAGGATCCACACCACTGGTTACCCAGGAGAATGAATAAGAAAAGACAAACTATTAACCTTTTCCTATTCACCTATTATGCAGTTGAACTTTTTTAAAAGTATGCATTACTTTATAATTCTTTAAAGATTCAGTATGCAGGTTTCCTTAGACTGGTTCAGCTGAGTTTTATACATATGAGGGCAGAAAAAACAGTTCCCCATCCCCATTCTCAACTTGCACAATGGGGGAGGAAAATAAAGAGGCCAAGAAGAAATTTTAGTGAAAAGAAAATAATTTTTCCTCAGACCTCTTGAAATAACTCTAAGATCTACAGACCTCTATCGGACACATCCACCCAATTTAAGTTATATATAGTATTTCATTTCTCATAAGCCCATCTCTTTGGAAAATCTGGTCCAAAATTTACTTAAAGTCACAAGCAAGCACTCACCTTTGTATCTATTGTACAGCTGTTCTAACTTCTTCCTGTCCAATGATCCTTTTACACTCTCTCGTATATAAAGTTCAGGATTTTGGAAAAAATTATCTGTTGCAACATCTAACTTCCAGTCATTTTGAGAAAGACAACTTACTGCTGTTTTTTCACTAGATTGTGTGAAGATCATAAACTGACGAACTTTATCCTTCTGCGATGATTTCAACTTGTTCTATTGAAACCAGAAAATAAACTGAAACTCTATGTAAAATCACATAAGACTAAATATTTCTATATGGCTAACTAAACATTCTTAGTAATACTTTTTCCTCACAAAACATTAAAACATTTTAGCTTAAGATTTATTTTTGATCTATTATTCATCAGAAAGGCTAACTTTTAAAAAATATGAAACAGAAAATATGGTACAGTTTTGGAAGAGAAATAGGACAGAAGCGAAGGAAGCTCAACCACCCAGTGTTTCTCCTACAGTGGGTCCTGAGAGCATACAGAAAGGCTGCAGAAGGGAAGCCGCGCTACCCTCCAAACCCCGACCAAGCACAGTGCTCTGAGATGGATGCACAAGCAGACACAGGGAAGAAGGTGACATGATCAGACGCAGGGAAGAAGATGACATGATCTGCCCAGTCAGCAAATGCCCCTGGGGAACCATGAGATTAACAGGTGTTTACTGTAGTCCTAATACCCACCATAAAGGATATGGCGTGGGAAGAGGGGGGATCCTCCCTCCCCAACACCACCTACCTTGTTTTCTTGCTGTTTTTACCAAATAGGAGAAAGCAATAAAATAGGAGTATTCGACATTTCTCCTAGCTGTATCCAGGAACCAAGAAAATTATCAACAAAATTTCCTCATATCCTATCGAAATAATGTTTTTTTCTTTTTCCCCTGAAAGAATCACTTCATTCCCTTAGCCAGAGCCTAGCAGAGACCCTTGGTCTCTCCAAACAGCCCTTCTACTTCTTCTCAGAGAGGGGAAGAGGTGAAGAGATAATCACCTCTTCTCACTTGCTGCACATTGTCAAGGATTTATTTCTCATCTGACCTAAACCCACAGGAAAAGAAGGCAGGATACTCTCTCCCAGTATCAAAGACCATGTTCTCCCTTCCCTCTCACCCAAGCCAGCCTCCTAGCAACTGCAGCCTCACCACTGTTACTCTTCCTCCTCCCAAGCTCCAATACCATCTTCTAGCAAAATACTTGGGTTCTTCCTAAGCTACTATTGTAAATGAAGAGGGAAAACTTGAGGTACTCATGAATAGACACAATATTCTGTGGTTGGCTGGGCACAGTGGCTCACGCCTGTAATCCCAGCACCTTGGGAGGCCCAGGCGGGAGGATCACCTGAAGTCAGGAGTTCAAGACCAGCCTGCCCAACATGGTGAAACCCCGTCTCTACTAAAAATACAAAAATTAGCCAGGCATGGTGGCAGGTGCCTGTAATCCCAGCTACTCGGGAGGCTGAGGCAGAAGAACTGCTTGAACCCGGGAGGCAGAGGTTGCAGTGAGCCAAGATCACATCATCACACTCCAGCCTGGGGGACAAGAGCGAGGCTTCATCTCCAAAAAAAAAAAAAAAAAACTATATATATATATATATATATATATATATATATATATATATATATATATTCTGTGGTTTAAGCAACACATTTGAGAGCCCCAGATTCCCTCATCTGGCCCAAACAGACAGATCGTAAACATCAACTTCCAGATTAGACAGATCAGAGAACCTTAACCAGAAGGTTAAGGCATTTGTTCAAAAAAATCACTCAGGTTGTTATTAGTAGAAATGAGACAAGAACAAAGAGGTCTCATGAATCTGAGTAATCTTTCCATAAATCATACTGCTTGCTGTACATATTTACATAGCTTTTGAGATTTTACAACATACTTCTACCGATCACAGTAAAAACAAGACTATGCAAAATCAAATATGAAAACTAACCCTATTTCCCTTTTTCTTGCAATATGAAAAATATCTATGCTCTAGAATCTGATGTCAGCCACACTCCTCTCTTTGTAAATATGTTACTGTTAGGATTACAGATTAAAATCTCAACCTCTGTACTCCACTAAAATTAAGAAACTATAAATTCACTACTCTTCTGCTACTTCACTAATAACTCTACAACATCTGCACATCAGATAAGTCATATCCCATTGCAAAACACATCCCTCAAGGGTCTAGGATTCTTCCCTTTTGAAAACTATCTCCTCCTTGAGATTTACTGTTCAATGACAACAAACTCACAATGAAATCAAATGCCAAGGAAGAGAACTGTCCTAATTTAATTTTGCTTAAATGAAAGTTAACAAGGAAACCATTTTGATTCCAACTTTTGTTACCGAAATTTATTTTAAAACTTAGTATACCTTTCTCCCTTGAGTGACAGAGTACCCTAACATATGTTTTAATCCTCCTCTGAGGAACAAAGTAAAGTACCAAAGGATCACTGTGACTGTCAGTGACCACTGCACAATGGTGCAGGAAGTGTTGGAGATTAACCTGCAAGTACACCAACCACAGACCATATCCTGGAAATTACGTAGGTTTTTTTGTTTTTTTAGAGACAGGGTCTCGCTATGTTGCCCAGGCTGGTCTCAAACGCCCGGGCTCAAGCAATCTACCTGCCTCAGCCTCCCAAAGTGCTGGGACTACAGGAGTGAGCCACTGTGCCTGGCCTGGAAATTACTTTTTAATTAAACCTGATATAACTTATTGGCATAACTTTTCCCCCATCCTCCTAAAAGTTGGAAGTGGCAAAACAATCAGATTTGTCTGGGGTTTTATCATATAGTTTTAAATCCAGTGCTCTGTTCCCTGCAGGGTCAATCACCTTTGTTGAAGGGAGGAAGGAAAAATCATAGCTTAAGTCATTTCTACAAGCCAAAAAGAACTATTCATTCTACTATTCTATTCCTATCAAAAAGTAAGATAATAGAAGACCAGGGAAACAAAGATAAAAAACTGTCTTACCCACACCAACTAAATACAAAATTATACAAATGAATTAATTCCATGTCATATCTTATTTGAAAAATGTTTATGTAATAAATGATATATATATATAAATGTAAACTTTTTTTTTTTTTTTTGAGACGGAGTCTCGCTCTGTTGCCAGGCTGAAATGCAGTGGCACCATCTCAGCTCACTGCAACCTCCATCTCCCAGGCTCAAGCGATTCTCCTGCCTCAGCCTCCCGAGTAGCTGCGATTACAGGCACGCACTGCCGCGCCCAGCTGATTTTTGTATTTTTAGTAGAGATGGGGTTTTGCCATGTTGCCTAGGCTGGTCTTGAACTCCTGACCTCAGGTGATCCAACCGCCTCAGCCTCCCAAAGTGCTGGGATTACAGGCATGAGCCACCGCGCCAGGCCAAATGTAAACTATTTTAACTGGTTTGGTATAAATTTCCACTATATAGGGCAATATCAACATATTTGAAGAAACAGGGTGTACCTACCCACTTCCAACACCATAAAGGCTACTGAGTTCTACCAGGCCAAGAACTGACAGTACGGACTCCAGCTAAGCCAAGTGATATTGACAATCCCATTCCTATAAAGTCTGATAAGTACCCTCCACTTCTTACACTTACAATGCACTCTTACCACTTCTCTGTCAGCTCTCTGTTCCTAGAATACATTGTAACATTTGATTCCCTACTAAGGGAATTCAATTCTGTAGTCTCAAAGGCTATCCTAGAATAAAGCTGGAGTATACCTGACCAATTTAGGGGAGCTGTAACACTCCCATCCCCTTTTCCTAAGCCACAAAGGTGTACCAGGCAGTGTTCTGATTTTGACAGTATGGCACTAAAGATTTAAATTTTTATCAACACAAGGAAGAGAAAAAGGTGACTAACCAGAGAAGAATGATTTTATAGGGGATGAGAGGGTGGATAGAAAATTGAGGTGGAAGAAAAAACAGATGGATTTTTTTCTCTGTTTCTACTACAAACCCAGTGGGGAACTTCCCAAGAGCAAAACCATGTGACAGCTACAATGATTCAGCACTCAAATGTAATATATGCCATTTATTTAAATACTTATTTAAAGGGAATAAACTAGAGTAATAATTAAATAAGATCAGGCAATACAATCTTCAGTATTCCAATGTTAAAACTACCTAGGTATTATCAAGTTTTCAAAGAAATGCAATATTTGTAAGGCTGTAAAATGAATAAAACAGAATATATTTTGCTTTTTAACTCCAGCAAAAAAAGCAGGGGGGAGGAGAAATGCTATCTCTTGTAACAGAAAGCTAATTACAACGGTATCAAAGATTACCAAAATTAGAAATACTGTCATAATCTGAACAGTAAAATGAATTTATTTGTTCATCTTTCCAAAATATAACATGCCAAGTTATCAACACATATTGTTTTATTCTTAAATCTAGCATATTTGCATTATTTTTTTCACTCAAGAAATTCAAGAATTAGAGAATCAGCCAGGTGCAGTAACTCACGCCTGTAATCCAGCACTTTAGGAGGCGGAGGCAGTGGGACTATTTGAGGCCAGGAGTTCAAGACTAGTCTGGCCTGGGTAACACAATGAGACTGTCGCTACAAAAATTTTTTTTAATTAGCTGGTTGTTGTAGCACACACCTATAGTCCTAGCTACATGGGAGGCTGAGGTGGGAAGATGAGGATCACTTGAGCCCAAGAGTTCAAGGCTGCAGTGAGCTATGATAGCGCCACTGCACTACAGCCTGGGTGACAGAGCGAAATCTTAACCCAAAAAAAAAAAGAAAAGAAAAGAAATTTAAGAATCACATTTTAAATAATAGTTTATCTGAAGAAAAAATAATAAAGTTTAAAAAGTCTTCCCATTAAAAGTATTTCCCCAAGGAAAAATAAACATGGAAAATGACTTTCTAGTCAACTAAGTCCTAACAATTGCAAAATAGAAGTAATTTTAATAAGTGATTTTTTAACAGCAAAAAAATAAGATCCATTTTATTATTTCTATTATCTTGAATTTTCACCTTCTCATCCTTAAGTTTATATTTCAGCCTGAACTCCAGAAACAGACACTTAGGCCTTTATATTTTTAAAGGAATTAATTTTCTAACTCAATTCTTGTTATCTCAGGATTTGATGAATCTAGCTCACAAAAGCCAATGCTTTCAAAATCAAAACACTTTTACGATCACCTATAATTCTCACTAAAAGCTCTGTATGTTGTTATGTAATTATCATATTGACAGTTTAACTTCATCTGAAATTTAGAAGAGCTAGTTTTAACTTTAGAAGATCATACTTTCCATACATAATACACGGTATTCAGCAGACATAGCAAAACGTTACCAATATCCAAAATCACTCACTCACAAAAGGCCCTCCAACAGACTACAGGTCCGAAGTCAAAAGTGCAGGAAAAATCAATTCAGCCAATGAGCCTACCTACAACTCCCAGAGCAGACTTTCACCTAGAAACAAAGTTCTACTCCAGGAAAGTCAGAATAGGAATCTAGGTAGGAGTAGCTCTATCTCTTTCCTTCTACCTGTACAGAGGCAATATAATACGATTCGCTAGTGAAGAGTGCAGACTTTCAAACCAGACTGTCAAGATTTTAACTCTACTGGTGCCACTTAATGGCTGTATGACTTTGGGAAAATTAATCTTTCTGTGCTTCAATTTCTTCATCTGTAAACAGAGTGTTGAGGTTACATGAATCAATTCAGGTTAAACTCTTAGAACTGTAACTAGCACATGGTAAGGACTCCACAGAAGTCCACAGAGGAAGAAAGATGGACAGGTGTGGTGGGCTCATGGCTTGTACTCCCAGCACTTTGGGAGGCCAAGGCAAGAGGAACACTTGAGCTCAGGAGTTCAAGACCAGCCTGGGCAGCACAGGAAGACCTCATCTGTATTAAAATTAGCAACAACAAAAAAGTAGCCGGGCATGGTGGTGCATTCCTGGAGTCCTAGCTACTTGGGAGGCTGCGGTGGGAGGATCACTTGAGCCCGGGAGATAGAGGCTGCAGTGAGCTATGATGGCACCACTGCACTCCAGCCTGGACAAGAGAAGGCATGCGACCCTATCTTAAAAAAAAAAAAAAAAAAAAAACTCCAGAAAAAAAAATTTAAATGGTAAACAACAGCTATAATAAAACTAGCAACTAACATTTGAGCTTCTACTGTGTGCCAGGCACTGTGCTAGGTACTTATTAATCCTGCAAGATGGTTCCATTTTACCAATGAGGAACCAAACTTTCAGCATCATTTATTTACTTATTCAAAAAGTAGCAGAGCCAGAATGAAACCCTGGGGCCTGGTTTCAAGGCATGCAGTCTTGCCATTTACTACATACTGTCTTCTAGTGAAAAGAAAAACAAAAAGGGCAAAAGTGCAACCACTGACTGTTGAAGGGAGGAAAACTGTGAGCAATATTTCTTCACCTATTTTAATGGAAAAGTAGTCAAATGTGAACGATTTGCATTCCAACTAAAAATTCCCCATTAAGCATTCTCTCACAACCTAACTAAAAAGATAATTTGGGGATGGAGCTTCTATTTAGGGTTTTTTTTTTTTTTTTTGGTTGGGGGTAAGAAGGAGAAAAGGAAGGGTATAAGTTATTTTTAAGACAAGCAATACAACAGAAAGAAAAATGTATTTATAGTCCTGTCAGTCTATTTTAAAAACAGATGGCTATAATCTATAGTTTTAAATGTACACAGGTTGAAAAAAAAAATCACAGGGCACTCTAAGTCAGGGTTCCCTTTTCCAAAGAGAAGGCTTGAAACTCAGAGAAAATACAAATACTTGTACAGGTTATGGCCAGAAAATACATGGAAATACGTACAATTTCAAATACTAAGCAAAACAAACAAAACCCTCATAGTACTCTTATAATTTGAAGTTTAAAATAATTGCTTATGGATAACGATTATTCATTCATTCTTAAATTTCCTGCACTTTGAATAACTCTTGAAATTAACTCCTTTTTAAGAGGTGCTGAGGCTAAGCAAGGCAGCTCACACCTGTAATCCCAGCACTTTGGGAGGTCGAGGGAGGAGGACTGCTTGAGCCCAGAGTTCAAGACGAGCCTGGGCAACACAGCAAGATCTGGTGGCGCACAGCTGTAGTTCCAGCTACTTAGGAGACTGAGGCAGGAGGGTCACTTGAGTCCAGAAAGTTGAGGCTGCAATGAGCCATGATCACATCACTAACTCCAGCCTAAACAACAGTGCAACACCCAGTCTTAACAACAACAAAAAAAAGAGGCCGGGCGCAGTGGCTCACACCTGTAATCCCAGCACTTTGGGAGGCCAAGAGGGGGGCGGATCACCTGAGGTTGGGAGTCCGAGACCAGCCTGATCAACATGGAGAAACCCCATCTCGACTAAGAATACAAAATTAGCCGGGCGTGGTGGCACATGCCTGTAATCCCAGCTACTCAGGAGGCTGAGGCAGGAAAATTGCTTGAACCCGGGAGGCGGAGGTTGTGGTGAGCGGAGATCACACCATTGCGCTCCAATCTGGGCAAGAGCGAAACTCCGTCTCAAAAAAAAGGGGGGGGCTCTGTATTACTTTAGTCCCCTCTTATCCACATGGGGGAGGGAGGAACGTTCCAAGACTTCAGTGGATGCCTGAAAACACAGATAGTATAGAACCCTATATATACACATATACACTATGTTTTTTTGACCTGATAACTAAGAGAGCTACTAAGTGACTAACAGTGGGCAGTGAATACAGCATGAATAAGATGGACAAAGGGATGACCAACGGCTGCAACAATGAGATTTCATCATGCTAACTCAGAACGCACAATTTAAAACTTATGAACTGTTTATTTCTGGAACTTTTCATTAATATTTTCAGATCACCAGTTGATTGCGGGTAACTGAAATCGAGCAAAGTGAAATCACAGACAAGAGGGTATTACTGTACTACTAAGTCCAGTAGGAATGATATACATACTACGTAATTATTGTGCACAATGATATATTATGGCAATCTACCTTTCAAAAATTCAGAAGTGGCCGGGCACAGTGAGTGGCTCACGCCTATAATCCCAGCACTTTGGGAGGCCAAGGCGGGCGGATCATGAGGTCAACAGATTGAGACCACCCTGGCCAACATGGTGAAACCCCGTCTCTACTAAAAATACAAAAATTAGCTGGGCATGGTGGCGTGCGCCTGTAATCCCAGCTACTCAGGAGGCTGAGGCAGGAGAATCACCTGAACCCCGGAGACAGAGACTGCAGTGAGCTGAAATTGTGCCATTGCACTCCAGCCTGGGTGACAAGTGCGAAACTCCAGCTCAAAAAAAAAAAAAAAAAATCAGAAGTATATCTGTAAGATTCAAATAGATTTTGTAGACTTTTGTATACTTTTCTTAACAGGTTTTTAAAAAGTAGGCAACTAATGAAAATTTAAAAGATTTTCTCTCCACCCCTCAGAATTACTAGTCAAAATTACTAGTCAAAAGGCCAGCCGCGCCCGGCCTTTTAGGAGGTGCACTCCTTTGGGAGGCTGAGAGGGGCGGATCACTTGAGGTCAGGAGTTCGAGACCAGCCTGGCCAACATGCTGAAACCCTGTTTCTATTAAAAATATAAAAATTAGCCGGGCATGGTGGCACATGTCTGTAATCCCAGCTACTCAGGAGGCTGAGGCAGGAGAATCGTTTGAATCCAGGAGGCAGAGGTTGCAGTGAGCCGAGATTGCGCCACTGCACTCCAGCCTGCGCGACACAGAGTGAGACCCTGTCTCAAAAAAACAAAAAACAAAAGTTATTTTTGCTAACTTCTGATTATGATAAATAAAAAATAACCATCTTAAAATACCTGGATTAGTCATCATATCACAATTGATTCTCTCAAACTTGTTTCTTGAACTTCTAACAAGAAATCCAAGTAGCTAATTTAAATTTACTTTCCTTTAACATTGTTTTCTAAAGTAATCTTAAATTAACAAAAGATGACTGAGGCCAAAAAAAAAAAAAAAAAACACACAAAAAATGAAAAATTAAATGAGATTTTTTAAATTCCATGGTTAAGTTCTAACATACTATATTTGTTTCACAGACAGAATAAATGATCCTTGAAAAATAAAATCTAATTCTAATATTTGATATTTTCTCAAATCCTAAATCAGGAAGTATTAGAATCCTCTGAATAAACACTCCACATGTTTATTAAAATGAAAATACTCTAATAAGGGAATGGGCCATGTACTTCAGCAACTTATCTCTGTGTTGAGTGATTCAAAAGTATAATAGACTTTAAAAAAAAAAAACTAAATCCCATAATGCAGACAAGCAGCCTAATCACTCTCAGTGACTAGGTACTAATTATATAAAACAAATTCAATAAAGTAATAAAAGACTATTTCAGTGATTTTTTTTCCTTCTGTTTTGCTTTTTCTTGTGGGGGTGGGCGCACACCTAAAGTGGCTATATAAATTAGTCAAGAGCTTGTTTCTGTCCACAAAGCAACTGAATCCTATTTGGAACTATTTCTCTTCATCAAATTTCATGGCAAACACAGTATTGAACAACTTAATACTGAAATTTAAAAGGAGTTTTCTCCCAGACTTTCCTTATGCTTGACCCAATCTGTAAGAGCACAATCAAAGCAGCCACTTGACCCAAATGACCTGTTCTTTTAAAACTTTTTTAAAAAAATTAACACAGAATTTTTTTATTTTTTTTTTGAGACAGGGTCCCGCTCTGTCGCCCAGGCTGGAGTGCAGTGGTGCGATCTCGGCTCACTCCAAGCTCCACCTCCTGGGTTCACGCCATTCTCCTGCCTCAGCCTCCTGAGTAGCTGGGACTACAGGCGCCCGCCACCACACCCAGCTAATTTTTTGTATTTTTAGCAAAGATCGGGTTTCACCATGTTAGCCAGGATGGTCTTGATCTCCTGACCTTGTGATCCACCCGCCTCGGCCCCCCGAAGTACTGGGATTACAGGTGTGAGCCACTGCGCCCAGCCAAAAATTAACACAGAATTAACCGTACCTCCAACTTTCTTACTATATGCACCAAAAGTTATAATTTTTCAATTACTTAATGTTTACATCAGATCATTTGATTGGATATGGAAACAACTAGGTCACTATTATTCAGCATGACAAGGAAGAAACCAGAGTAAAACTAAACAAAGATTCCACATCTACACTGAAGGAGTGCTTGCTGGGTTTAAAAAAAAAAAAAAAAAACGGAAAAATGGGAGTAGGTGAGGGTCAGGGGGAGATAAAAGTGTGGAACCAGAGACCAGGGTCCTAACCCCTGCTCTGCCACATACTAGCATGAAATCATTTAGAATCGCTAAGCCTTCATTCCCAGATATGCTAAAAAAAAAAAAAAAAAAAAAAAAAAAGTAGTAATAATGCCTATTTCAGAAGTGGGAGTGGAGATTAATGACAATTGTAAATTGTCTGACTAGTAGAGTGTACCTTCTCGATAAATGTTAATTTCCTTTCTTTGTCCCCAAAGGCCCAGTTTTCTGCATATAGTCACTGAACTACATATAAACCACTAGAACATATTCAACAATCTATCAAAGAGGTTTGGTTATGTTTTTATTAACCCTAGGGTGGCTAGGTATACTTGATAATCCATTCGTTTTTATTGAACATTAGACAGTCATCTTAAACAGAATTCAAAACTCTGTACATAGAAGCTGCATGGTAAAGAAAACTGTAATAAGGGTCTTCTGAAAAAACTGCTTTTAAAAATAATTATCTGTAATACTGTCACAGGACACTACGGAACAAAAAAAACAAGGTATATCGTACCACTCAGAATCCTTCAATGGATTTCCATTTCTCTAGGATAAAAGCCCAATATCCTTACAGTGTCCACCCATGCCTACCCCCACTCCTTGCCACCTAGGCCTCATCTGCTCCAACGACCCCCTGTATATACACATGTACATATACATATATACACACATACACACACACACACACACACACACACACACACACACACACACACACACACACACACACTGCTCCAGCCACACTGGTCTCACTGTTCCTCAAGATTTCTACCACATTTCTGCATGGCTTATTCCCTCATCCCCTACTCTGTTCAAAATTATCTCATTGGTGATACAGATATTTAGCAACCCTACTTCCATCAATGCCCTAGCACCCCCAATCCCCTTCCCTAACACTGCTTTCTCCCACAGCACTTAACACCTTCTAACATAGTAAAGAAGAAAACTATATACTATGTTTATTATTTATGTCTCCCTACTAAAAGGTACCCCTCACCAGTGAGGATTTTTGTCTCTTCTGTGATATATACATCCCTCCAGTGCCTAACACTATCTCTAGCACACAGCAGACGTATAATAATCATTGAAAAGAATTGATAACCTCCTTTTATTTATTTGTAGACATGCAAAGAATGTGCAACAAGTTATGAAAAGACAACCTTGAATAGACCTACATCCATTTGAATTTACAAATTCTAGTATTTGTTGACAACATAATCTTAAATTTCAAAGTTCATATATATTTAAAGCCATTGAAAACATAGGCATTAACATCATTGATCACCCATTAATACGAATTTTGTTACTTAACATATTCATTAATAACATGGGGTTTCCTGTGTTTAAGTGATGCATATGATTTAATTTCAAATGTAATTTTCTGGATTTCATATGAGTTAACAGATAATACTGGGGGAAATGGTAGACCAGGAGAAAATAGTTTCAGTTCTGCAACCAACAATCCTGCAAACCTGAACCTCAAAACCTCCTTGATATTCAATTTCTTCTTGTGTAAAAATGGGGAGGAGTAATTAGATGATCTCTGAGTCTATTTCAGGTCTAAAAATTCTATGATGCTATGAGTCTAAAAATCATTAGAATCATAAAATGTCTATGCTGGATGAAACTTTAGAAATCATCAAGTCCAATCCTGCCATCTTATAAATAAAACAACCCACACGTTTTGAACACTTTTTTTTTTTTTTGAGACGGAGTCTCGCTCTCGCCCAGGCTGGAGTGCAATTACGCGATCTCGGCTCACTGCAACCTCCTCCTCTGGGTTCCAGTGATTCTCCTGCCTCAGCCTCCTGAGTAGCTGAGACTACAGGCCCCCACCACCACGCCTGGCTAATTTTTGTATTTTTAGTAGAGACGGGGTTTCACCGTATTGGCCAGGCTGGTCTCAAACTCTTGACCTTGTGATCCGCCCACCTTGGCCTCCCAAAGTGCTGGGATTACAAGCGTGAGCCACTGCACTCAGCCAAACACTTTTTAAAAATATGTTTCAGGCTGGCGTGGTGGCTCACGCCTGTAACCCTAGCACCTTGGGCGGCCGAGGCAGGTGGATCACCTGAAGTCAAGAGTTCGAGACCAGCCTGGTCAACATAGTGAAACCTCGTCTCTACTAAAAATACAAAAATCAGCCGGGTATGTTGGCGGGCACCTATAATCCCAGCTACTTGGGAGGCTTAGGCTGGAGAATCGCTTGAACCCAGGAGGCACAGGTTGCAGTGAGCCAAGATTGCACCACTGCACTCCAGCCTGGGCAACAGAGCAAAAACTCCATCTCAAAAAAAAAAAAAAAAAAAAAAACAAGTTCCAAAGTAACAGAATATTATCTAATTTTGGAGTCGTTTTTAGTCTGTGTGTGGGGGGAGGGAGGAAGTTAACAGAACTTTTTTACTTATACAAAGTATTTCAAATATCCTATCATTTAAGTTTGCTCTAGAACTGACAATAACATGTGCTCTGGAAATGGGCTGCAGCTACAGACACCAAAAAACTCACAGCCCCAAAACTGCATAAAGAAACAAACATATGTAAGATAACTTTATAATGAAACAACTTCTTAACTATAAAATTCTTACTGCCTAACTTCGATTAGGGCCAGTGGTGAGTCTCTTTCCTTTCTTATTATTTTTTTTAAGAGACAAGGTTTGTTAGCCAGGCTGGAGTGGTGCAGTGGCAGGGCTCACAGCAGCCTCAACCTCCCAGCTCAAGTAATCCTCCCACCTCATCCTCTGGAGCAGGGGCAACCACAGGCTAGCACCAGCATGCTTGGCTATTTTTTTTCCTTGGGATGGAGTCTCACTATGTTGCGCAGGCTGGTCTCAAACTCCTAGGCTCTCAAGCAATCCTCCTGCTTCGGTGACCCAGGGTGCTGGGATTACAGGCATGAGCCACCGTGCCCAGCCCCTACGGTGAGTTAGCTAAACCAGAGAATATCACGACAATTCTCATGACATAAACTGAGTTCAGCCACAGGATATGTTTTAAATTAATATCTTGTCACCACTGGTAGAATTACATGGGTTATGGCTAAGTTTCAAAACTAGCTAATTTTAATATTAACCAAAAGAATAGAAGCTTACAAGCTGAACTCTCCTATGAACCACTTGATGCCTGAATTCCTGAACAGGTGATGAGTATTTCCGGGACCCCACAGTCTAGGGGATGATGCGGATCTGGAGACCATCCTGAAGAGCACACATTTCAGCTGTGGCTGAGTGTTTCCCAGGGAATTAACGTCATTACTTCGAGCTTACTATACTCATCTAAATGCTAAGAGTCTGGAAACTTCAGGAGTAATGTCTATGACCATCTAAATACTTAAGAAACTAGAAACTGTTTAGACTGCCTGGTGGATCTCTGAACACTGTAATACTGATCTATACATTAACCTGCACTTTACAGTAAAGTTTTCTTACAAATTCAAACTGTAAATTCCTACACAACTTGCCACAGAACATAAATGTTAAATATGTGTCAGACTAAACCATATATCCATACATGACAACAAAATACTGCCAAGCTGGAGGATGGGACTAGAAGTGTCATTCAGCAAAAATAAGACCAACTAAAAACAAAGACACTGGAGCATTCCCTTAACACAGGCGCGCACACACACCCTCCTCAAAGAGGCCTTTATGTTCCCCACGAGCAAAAGGACAACAATATCATTTTTACTATTCATACAGTAACCTGCACGGAATTCAACTCACGCTCAGACTGTACAATGCCAAACAGCGCTTCTGAAACGCGAAGAGCGTCCAGCAGAGTCAGGTACTTAATTACCAAAGTAAACAACTCGACCACAAGGGTCTGCAAGCCTGGAGGACTTTTTTTTTCCCCCCCAAACAAAAAAGGAGAGTAACTTGACAAACTGTTTTAAAAAAAAATCACAAATGGCCCTTAACTACTATAATAAAGCAATTACTCCTCCCACCCCCAAGCAAATAAAATAGGTGCTCGAAAGGGCGCTCGCTAGTCTGTGTTCCCTAATTTTGTGAAATGAGAACAGGTTGCACTTCCGTACCCCCTCCCCCAAGCTCAGCAGTCTCCCATGTTTTCAGTAGAGAGGTAAATATAACCTCCACCAACTGGCCGGGGAAACTCTCCTTCTCCAAAAGCATGGGACGCCTCGAGAGGTGATGGAGAAAGGAAAAGGGCTGATACCCCGCCCCAAGCAAAACTGCCTCGGAGACTTGCGGGGTATTGGAGCCGGGAGCGGAGGAGGGAGAGGCGCGCCGGGAAAGTCTTTCCTTCTCCCCGGCCGGGCGGAGAGGGAAGCCCCGGCTTCGGGGCGGGGGGAGGCTACTCACCCGGAACCCCAGACCCCAGTCCCCGACCAGACACAATGGAGCCGGCAGAGGGGCAGGGGCAAGGCCGTTGCCCCCTCCCCTCCCCCCGCCCCAACGCCTCCCCCACCCGCGCCGGGCCCCGGCAAGGGGCACCGGGGCCGCTCCCCGCGCCCCAAACTCCCCGGGGCTCCCGACTAGGCCCGGCTCCGCTCCGCCTCCTCGGCTCTCGCGTAGCGGCTGCGCCCGGGCGGGAAGGGGCGAAGGAGGAAGGGAGAGGCAGGCAGGAGAGCCCCCGCCTGGGAGCGGGACGGAGGCCGCGGGCCGAGGCTCGGGGCTGCAGGGTCGCCGCGGGACGGAGGGCGGCCGGGGCGGGGGTGCGCGGCAGCGCCGGCCCCCAGCCGGCAGGGCGGGCGGGCGGGCGGCCGCAGTGCCTCACCATGTTGGTGTCCTCCAGGCCTCTCCCCTCCTCCTCCGGCTCCGCAGCGAATGGACGGCGGCGGCGGCGGCGGCTCCTCTCACGGGCTTGCCGGGCTCCCGCTCATGCGCAGTGCGGGGCGGCCCGGCGCGGCCCGAGGAGGCAGCCCCGGGCCTCGGGGAGGCGGAGGGACGGAGGCAGGCAGAGGGCGCCCCGCGCGGGGCTTCCCCCGGGCGCGGGGGTCCCCCGGGGAGGGGGCGGGGGCGGGGGGCGCGGCGGGGGAGGGGCGGGCGACGCAAGCCCTCCGCGCGCCGACATCCTCCTGCCGCGCCGGGCGGTCTCTGGTGGGGGCGCCGGGGGACACCCCACCTCCGTTTCCTACGCGGTTCCTTCCGGACGGCCACGGCCGGGTCTACGCAGGCTGGAAGCGGGGACGAGCGGCGGCGGATAAGTTGAGCAGCTGGGGGCGGCTGAAACGGATGGTTGAGGAGCTTCATCCATCCCAGACCTCCCCTCCCCATCAGTATCAAAAAAAGGGAGAAGATAGTGGAAACACCTCCCCCTGCCCCGTGTTTTCTTCTTTTTTCCCCCAATCTCAGTATCAGACCTACATCAGTTCCCTCGCGTGGGCATCCCAGGGGAGACCTTAGTCCCCCCCCTGCGGTGGCCGTCACTCCATTAGTGAGGCCCAGGCTCTCCCCAGACCTGTCAACTGGGAGACAGTTGGGGTAACCCTAGAGTGAGATGGGGTGGGGTGCACTGGGACCCAAGGCCGGGCTGCGGGAGTCCAGGTTGCCTGCCTACTGCTCGCTCTCAGTATCCCCTCAGTTCGGCCCGCCCAGGATAAGTTTCGGGAAGCAACTACACATTTTTTCACTGAGGGTCTAGTCACGCAGGGCGGACGGTCCAGGTGTGACCTGCCCTGGGCGTTAAATCAGCTGAGGCTGAGGAGCACTAGGATTCTGAGCTGAGGATCAAGTGGACAAATTCGTGCTGCAGGGAGGACAGAAGACTCCTGTGGAGTGAGTGGTCCTTGCCCTTCAGAAATGTAGTATCCAGTTGGAGAGATAAGACACCTTCACACAGGAAGGAAATAAAACAGCTAAGAAAGCAAACTCACTCAAAGTCACATCTGAAACTGTACCAAGAGCTTTTACCTACGTTTCAGAACAGGACCCACCTGAGTAGACCCGTTATCACCACCATCACCAGCACAGGCATTAAACGACCAGATCAACCCTGTAACTAATGAATTTGTTCTTACCAAAACAACAGAACTTCTTTGGTAACTCCCAAAGGCCTAACTTCCTGGAGCTAGCCATGTACTGGGAGCGCCCAGCGCTGTACCAAGGCAGGTTTCTGGCGGCCACAAACCGTTCATCCATTCTTTCCCCCAATATTTAAAGAATGCATGTGAATGTGCCAAGCTCCTTGCTGGGCTCTGGGTAAATAGTCCTGCAAGGAGAAGCCAGATCTGCCTCATGCAGCAAGCCTGAAACTGGACTACATCCACGGAGGTTCTCCAGGAATTCACCTAGCTTTTGACCTAAAGTATTAACATAACACCTAGGGAGTTAATGAGGAGGATTCACTGTATCTCTTACTCCACTCTGTTCTACTCCATTGAAATAATCGTTTGTGGGTTTTCCTAAGCTCTACCAAGGTACAGGCCTTAGTTATTCTAATTGACCTCTCGCCTGCGTTTGAACACTTCCTCCTTGAATTTCCTGTTCATTTTCCATGACTCCACCTTCTCCTGCATCTCCTCTTTACTCTGACCACTCTCCTTTGCTGGCTGTACTCAATTTGGGCTTTCCTGACCATTCCTGAACGTCCTTCTGTATACAGCCTGTGTCACGCTGTCACTCACATTCCCACGACGTCAACTACTGCCCATATCAACAGGAATCTCAAATCTTGACTTCCAGTCCCCAAGTGACAGGCCTAAACACTCATTCTGGTCATTTCACAGGTCCATCAAGCTCACCAAATCTAAAACTTTATCCTCAAACCCACTTTTCCTCCTGCCTTTTATCAAATCATCCAAACTAGAAATCTAAGAATCATCCACCACTCTTCCTGCCTCATCCCCTTACTCCGCATCTCACCAGTTTTCCCTCCTAAATGACTTTTAAATCTGCACCCTGCCTTCTATTTGTTAGCCAATTCTTTTTGTTGTTGTTGTATTTTTTTGTTTGTTTTGTTTTTGAGATGGAGTCTAGTTCTGTCACCCAGGCTGGAGTACAATGGCGCAATCTCAGCTCACTGCAACCTCCGCCTCCCAGGTTCAAGCGATTCTCCTGTCTCAGCCCCCCGAGTAGCTGGGATTACAGGTGTGCGCCACCATGCCCAGCTACTTTTTGCATTTTTAATAGAGACAGGGTTTCACCGTGTTTGTCAGGCTGGTCTCAAACTCCTGACCTCATGATCTGCCCCACCTCGGTCTCCCAAAGTACTGGGATCACAGGCGTGAGCCACCGCGACTGTCCAGCCAATTCTTTATCATCTCTCCTCATCAGTAACTTCTTACCTAATCTTCCAGCCTCTACTCCTTCTCCACTGCTCCATAGTTGTCTTTCTATATGCAAATGTGAATTTGTCCGTAAAATTCTCCAAGAGCTGCATAAGCATGAGCCTCTGGAATGGCATTAAAGTTCTCTCCTCTGATCTATCCATTCCCATTGCCATTTTCCACCACCCTCCACCCAAATGCACCTCATATTTCAGTTTTCACAAACCAAGACTGCCATACCTCTGCATGTTTCCTTGCTTTCTCCAATTCTCCTATCCCTGGCCTCCTAGCTAATACTGACTGAGCCCATGACACATACTAATTTATGTAATCCTCACTGCGACACATACTAACTCATATAATCCTCACTTCTACCCTATGAGCATGCCCAGCTATTACGCCCATCTTACAAAGGGGAAAACGGAAGCACAGAGAGATTAAATAATATGCCTAAGATTCCCTAGCTAGGCCAGGCGCAGTGGCTCACGCCTGTAATCCCAGCACTTGGGGATGCCAAGGCAGGCAGATAACTTAAGTTCAGGAGTTCGAGACCAGCCTGGCCAACACGGCGAAATCCCATCTCTACTAAAATTAACGGCATGGTTGTGCATGCCTGCAATCCCAGCTAGTCAGGAGGCTGAGGCAGGAGAATCGCTTGAACCCTGGAGGCACAGGTTGCAGTGAGCTGAGATCGCGCCACTGCACTCCAGTCTGGGCAAGAAGAATGAGATTCCACCTCAAAGAAAAAAAAAAAAAGAGATTCCCTAGCTAGCAAGTAGCAGAGCTAGGATTTGAAACCTGATAGTCTGGCTATCTGGTTAGTCTATTCTCTTGATTACCACATTATATTTCCCACCAAGATCTCAGTACTCAACTCAAAGACCATCTTCTCTATGATTGTCTCCTGACCTGATCCTTGGATTCCAGCAGTTAGGCAAGTTTCTCCCCACACCTTACATATACTTTTGTTACACTTATGACATTCATATGATAAGCATTTGCCAACATGACCATCTCCCCTGCCAGACTGCACTGCTTAAGGTCAGAGACCTGGTTGCACAATTCTTTGAGTTTTCAGTGTCAAAGTGAGTGCCTGACATATATGTGCTACATAGTCACAGTGGGATAAATTAATGAAAAGAAAGAGATATGTAACTGATGTCTGTCTGAAGACAGTGCCTATATTGTTTGTTATTGTAAAGGAATGCTTGTTCTCCTTGGCAGATGTATGTTATACCATATGGTCAGATGGTAAATGTAGTAGCAACTGTATCCATTACTGTACTTCCTGGCTACAGTACTGAATGTGAAATGGAGAATTATTACTCAATCATCATGATTGGGTGAGATAAACATATTTGTTAAAATTGTCCTGAATATTTTTTAAATGGAAAAGCATCCTGAAGATAAAGTATAAATTACAATATTTAACAAAATAATATTAACTAATATTCTCATATTACTTTTTTTGTCATGTTTCAAATATTTAAGTTAAGGCTTTGAGTTTTTTCAAGTACAGGAGTTCTAATGACTATTTTCCATAGCAACAATCTCAGTACAATAATAAGAAATAAGATGGAAACATCTAGCCAAAATTGACTATCTTGTCTCTCTATCTCTCCTCCTCTCTCTACCCCGCCACCCCCAACACATACACACACACTCCCTCTCACTGTATACCTAAAACGATGAAAAAATTAATATAGTGCTCATAAATACGTAAATACTTCCTGCCACAAAAGCTTAAAAATTCATATTAAGACATAATATTCACTGATAAAATAGTTGCAGTTCTGCTCAAAGAAACATGTAAAAGTAAAGATTTCATACTTCTAGAATCTGTCTTTAGCAGAAAGAGCAGAAGTAATCTGAAAAGACAGATTGCTAACATTTCTGGTAGTTCATCTAGCTAAAATTAAGCCTGCAGGGTAAACTATACACAGACACAGTTCAAAGCCACTAGTCTGAGATACACAGCCACCACCCTCCCACACTTAACTTGGGTGCTCTCAATTTTGCCCAACATTTACACTAATGTCCTTATTGGATTCAAGCTTGCTGATTTATGAATACATAAGGGTAAATGCAATTGACTGATGGAACCTATTTTGTTTTCAGTAAAACATGGCGTTTAGATCTTATGAATTCAGAATTATAACCATTTTTTAAAGGGTAAAGCAGACAGGATTAGGCCTCAGTCAGAGTGGGCCCTAGTGAAGCCACAGGAAGCCTAACATGAAAGCCACGGATCCAAAGCTCATACCAAACTTACCAGAGTGGAGGCTAGAAGCAGAAGAACCTTTTGGCTCACCCCCCAGTGTTACTGGTGATACCAAAGGAATGACTGCCTGGGCCTCTTTCCTCCACATTAAGAACCATGCTAAGGCCGGACGTGGTGGCTCACACCTGTAATCCCAGCACTTTGGGAGGCCGAGGCGGGCGGATCACCTGAGGTCGGGAGTTCGTGACCCAGCCTGACTAACATGGAAAAACCCTGTCTCTACTAAAAATACAAAATTAGCTGGGTGTGGTGGCACATGCCTGTAATCCCAGCTACTTGGGAGGCTGAGGCAGGAGAATCGCTTGAACCCGGGAGGCGGAGGTTGCGGTGAGCCAAGATCGCGCCATTGCACTTCAGCCTGGGCAACAAGAGCGAAACTCTGTCTCAGAAAATAAAAAATAAAGTTAAAAGTAAACAAATAAGAACCATTATAAGAGGGATTCTTATCAGAACGAAGGGGTACACCTCAGGAACCATCCCTAGGAAATTGGGCACCAGTACTCCTTTCATACAAAAGAACCAACAAAAGCAGTATTCCAGTGGGTCACCTTCTAAAAAGGAAAATGGGAATATTCACCAGAGCCAGTCTGTCACCTCAAGGTACATGTGGATCTGTTGATCTTAACTCCTCCACCCTCATGGTAGAGGCATGGACTTGCAGTAACAGCTAGGAGTGGAGACCCAGCAATGAGAAACTGTCCAAGACCACCAATGATGATGTCACAATGTCCCACTGTCCCAGAGTGTCTACCCTGGACCGCCCTGCCCACCCCAGCTTGGCCACTCCTAGATGAGACCAAGGCTCAGCCTGGGGTGTTTGTCCTTGACAGCTCCGGTCAATTGCAGAGAATGAATTCATGAAAACCATAATGAGTGATCCAGTTCCACAGGTAGCAAGGTAGAGGGTCCTCTAGAATCCTGGACGTTTGTCCCTGGACACTTTTGGAAATCCTCACTGAGACATTTTCCACCGATGATGACAGAGGGATGCTGGTATTGAATCACCCACCGCTTTCCTGTCTATTCCGTGGATAGTATATAAAGCATGAACATATCCCTGAGCCTCAGCATTCTCAATTACAAAATGAGATTGAGTTGAATTACAATAAATTTCTGTCAAACCGTAACTTTGATTCCTTCCTGGTAGACTATTGTGAGCTGCCCTCAAAGATCAGAAAAAGTATAGCCAGTTGCATTTTTTCACTCATTCATTCACTCTAAATATATGAAGTGCTGAGACCAGCACTGTCTGACAAATATGATGCAAGTCACAAATGCAGGGCAAATAAGAAAGTTTACCTTTCCTTTTAGTGACATTTTACAAAGTAAGGAGCATCCTGATTGCTGAACACGTGGAGGTGCCTGCAGAGCGTCACCCCGGACGGCGCATGGAAGCTCTGTGCCTCCTCCCACAATGCCTTGCCCTGTGCTTCTCTTCATCTAAATTGTCTTTTGTATCCTTTATTATATACTTTAAATAAACTAGCAAATGGGCTGGGTGCGGTGGCTCACGTCTGTAATCCCAGCACTTTGGGAGGCCGAGGCTGGTGGATCACTCAAGGTCAGGAGTTTGAGACCAGCCTGGCCAACATGGCGAAACACTGTCTCTACTAAAAATACAAAAATGAGCCAGGCATGGTGGCGGGTGCCTATAATCCCAGCTACTCAGGAGGCTGAGGCAGGAGAATCGCTTGAACCCGGAGGGTGGAGGTTGCATTGAGCCAAGATCATACCACTTTGCTCCAGCCTGGGTGGAAGAGCAAAACTCGGTTTCAAAAAAAATAAACAAATAAACTAGCAAATGTAAAATAAATGTAAAAAGAAACAACAGGCTTCACCTGTTTTGTTTCTAGCGTCTCTTTTTTTTAAAAAAATATTTGAGACACTGTCTCACTCTGTTGCCCAGGCTGGAGTGCAGTGGCTCGGTCTCAGCTCACTGCAACCTCCGCCTCTCAGGTTCAAGTGATTCTCCTGCCTCAGCCTCCCAAGTAGCTGGGATTACAGGCGCCCACCAACACGCCCGGCTAATTTCTGTATTCTTAGTAGAGAAGGGGTTTTGCCATATTGGCCAGGCTGGTCCCGAACTCCTGACCTCAAGTGATCTGCCTGCCTAGGCCTCCCAAAGTGCTGGGATTACAAGCATGAGCCACTGCACCGGGCCTGTTTCTAGCATCTTATTTAACCCAAGATATCCAAAATATCAGCATTTCAACATGTGCTCAATATAAAATATCAATGACATGTATTACATTCTTTTTTCAAAGTATGTCTTTGAAATTTGATGTGTATATTATGCCTAACGTATACCTTAATTTGGACTAGCCATATTTCAAGTGTTCAGTTGCCTCATTTGGTAGTGGCTACCATATTGACCAGCATGTGCCTCAGCAGTGGCTGTGCTGGAGTGGATGCTCAACAATTGAGAGTAATAGTACTCTAACCTTCAAGAAATAAGTAAAAACCAAAACAAACCTGAAATATTTATATATAACCAAGAGTAAGCACAGAAATATTTAGTATTTGGAAAGTTAGCATAGTTCAATTGGAAAAAAAGCATGTGGTAAGGGGAAATAATGATTATTCTTAAAAAATAAATATCTCTTGGATAAATGTTTTCAGTGTATGTAGCAAACTAGGAAAACCACTTATACACATTTGTAAAATCTTCCAAGCATTTGTAACTTGCTTGACCCTGAACATGTTATCCTGTGATTTCTGCACAGGGATTTTTCAATCAAAATAAGACATATGAAACCCAGAAACACATTTCACAAGCACTTTAGACTTTCGAGATGTTTTTTGTGGGGCACACAGTAAATAAGGAAATGTCATTTTCTCCATTTCTTTCGTGATACGTCACACTTTTAGAAGAAATTATTTGGGAGGGATGAAGAGAGAAGAGTTTGGGGAAAGGGAAGGTTTTTGTGCAAATATTATAAAACCAAAAAAGGTTAGTATCGGGGTCAGGTTAGCCTATAGCACTATGAAAGAGAAAAAAAAACAATAAAAATAACAAAATGTTAATACTGTGAGATGAGCATTTTGAGTATGTATGCACCAAAAGAAATCAATGAACGGGCCGGGCACGGTGGCTCATGCCTGTAATCCCAGCACTTTGGGAGGCCGAGGCAGGTGGATCATGAGGTCAGGCGTTCAAGACCAGACTGGCCAACATAGTGAAACCCCACCTCTGCTAGAAATAAAAATTTTAAAAAATTAGCTGGGTGAGATGGCAGGCGCCTGTAATCCCAGCTACTTGAGAGGCTGAGGCAGGAGAATTGCTTGAACCTGGGAGGTGGAGATTACAGGGAGCCGAGATCATGCCACTGCACTCCAGCCTGGGCAACAGTGTGAGACTCCGCCTCAAAAAAAACAAACAAACAAACAAAAAACAAAAAAAACAGCCGGGCGCGGTGGCTCACGCCTGTAATCCCAGCACTTTGGGAGGCTGAGGCAGGCGGATCACGAGGTCAGGAGATCAAGACCATCCTGGCTAACACAGTGAAACCCCGTCTGTACTAAAAATATAAAAAATTAGCTGGGCGTGGTGGCGGGCGCCTGTAGTCCCAGCTACTCAGGAGGCTGAGGAAGGAGAATGGCATGAACCCGGGAGGCAGAGCTTGCAGTGAGCCGAGATTGCGCCACTGCACTCCAACTTGGGCAACAGAGTGAGACTGCATCTCAAAAAAAAAAAAAAAGAAAAGAAATCAATGAAGGAATCTAAAGGTAACACACACACACACACACACACACACACACACACACACACACACACACACGCAAATAAAGGTGCAGTCCAGACAGCTTAATCTGTTGTGGGGCGTCAGAGAGACTCCTTCAGGGTATTTGGGCAGGGAGATGACAGGGCAAAGGTCTTTAGAGATCAAATGTGGCCCAGCACCGTGGCTCACGCCTGTAATCCCAGCACTTTGGGAGGCCGAGGCAGGCAGATCAAGAGGT
The DNA here is from genome assembly GCF_029289425.2 of Pan paniscus. NCBI lineage: Eukaryota > Metazoa > Chordata > Mammalia > Primates > Hominidae > Pan > Pan paniscus. Next base: position 180,855,128 of record NC_085926.1, read on the forward strand.
CAGTAGTTCGAGACCAGCCTGACCAACATGGTGAAACCCCGTCTCTACTAAAAATACAAAAATTAGCTGAGCGTGGTGGCACATGCCTGTAATCCCAGCTACTCAGGACGCTGAAGCAGGAGAATCACTTGAACCCTGGAGGCAGAGGTTGCAGTGAGCTGAGATTGTGCCACTGCACTCCAGCCTGGGCTGTAGAGCAAGACTCCATCTCAAAAAAAAAAAAAAAAGAGAATAGAGATAAAATGTAACATAGCAGCTCTTAATTGAGCAAAAGTATAAAAGAGAGGGAAATGCTGTGGCCACAGATCACCACATTGAAGCAAAATAATTTTGTGGACAGCCTGGCCACAGAAGGGAGATGCACGGGATGGGAGCTGAGGAGAGAGGAAGGAGGCAGGAAGATCCATGTCAAGCCTGCCAGGGTGAGCTCTGGGGAGGTGTTGGTGACAGCACAATAGGCAGATCAGGTCTAGCTGGAAACAACTGCCACCACTTGGGAGGGGTTAAGAGGGAGGAAGGGATTATTTTCATTCTTGATCGATAGGATACAGCCTTACAGAGTAATAGCATAGCTGTGAAATGTGTAAGAGAATCCCTCGCTCAGCCTGTGCAAGTGTGACAGAGCAACATACCTTGGGTGAAGTGTATGGCACAGAGCCCAGCTTCCTAGTTCACCACCAATGAGCCAGGTGTTTTGTTGGGTTGCTTGTTTTTGTGCCTGAGAAGGATCTACGAGTTGATCCCAATCCTTCAGATGGATGATTTTTCTTTTTCTTTTTTTTTTTTTTTGAGATGGAGTCTTGCTCTGTCACCCAGGCTGGAGTGCAGTGGCGCGATCTCGGCTCACTGCAAGCCCCGCCTCCCGAGTTCACGCCATTCTCCTGCCTCAGCCTCCCGAGTAGCTGGGACTACAGGCGCCCACCACCACGTCCGGCTAATTTTTTGTATTTTTAGTAGAGATGGGGTTTCACTGTGTTAGCCAGGATGGTCTCGATCTCGTGACCTCGTGATCCACCTGCCTCGGCCTCCCAAAGTGCTGGGGTTACAGGCGTAAGCCACCGTGCCCGGCGGGATGATTTTTCAAAGAAGTAATGGATGATATTGAAAACCATAACCTTGTAACTTCACCGTAGTTGGAATCTTCCCCCCACAATGTGATCTCTACATTATTTGAAGTTCAAACCGCTTGATATTTTCTTTTTACAGTTTGTTTTATTTATTTTTAATTTAATTTTTATTTATTTATTTATTTGAGATGGAGTTTCACTCTTGTCACCCAGGCTGGAAGTGCAGTGGCGTGATCTCTGCTCACTGCACCCTCTGGCTTCCAGGTTCACGCAATTCTCTGCCCCAGCCTCCCGAGTAGCTGGGATTACAGGTGCCTGCCACCACGCCTGGGTAACTTTTGTATTTTTAGTAGAGATGGGATTTTACCATCTTGGCCAGGCTGGTCTTGAACTCCTGACCTCGTGATCCACCCGCCTCAGCCTCCCAAAGTGCTGGGATTACAGGCGTGAGCCACTGCGCCCGGCCAGTTTGTTTTATTTTTATATAACTTAAAAACTGAGGCATGACATCAGCTTTGAAACTTTTGAAAAAGGCCTATGGGTTACATGAAAGAGTCATGGACTAAGAGACTGGCTTCCAATTTGGCTGTCACCATATGGGCAACTCATCCCTGCCTTCTTTGAGCCTCAATTTCCCTATCTGGCAGTAAAAAGAGAAGTTTTGTCCTAAAATTTACATGGAATAGCAAAACAACTTTGGAAAAGGGTAACAAAGCTCAAGGACTTACGTTTGCTGATTTCAAACCTTACTGTAAACCTATAATAAAACACTATAGTCCTGGCATCACACCTGTAATCCCAGCACTTTGGGAGGCCGAGGCAGGCAGATCACGAGGTCAGGAGATCAAGACCATCCTGGCTAACACGGTGAAACCCCGTCTCTACTAAAAATACAAAAATAGACATAGATTAATTGGAAATAATTGAGAATCCAGAAATAAACCTTTATATTTGTGGTCAATTGATTTTCAATAAAGGCATCAAGACAATTCAATGAGGGGAAGGATAGTCTATTCAACAAACGGTGCTGGAATAACTGGATAATCTTATTTAAAAGACTAAATTTAGACTTTATTTTGTACCATAGAGTATTAGTCCATTCTCATACTGCTGTAAAGACTGAGTAATTTACAAAGAAAAGAGGATTAATTGGCTCATGGTTCTGCAGGCTGTACAGGAAGCATGACGTCTTCTGCTTCTGAAGAGGCCTCAGGAAACTTTTCCTCATGGCAGAAGGCAAACTGGGAGCAGGTGCCTTACATGACAGGAGCAGAACCAAGCAGTGTGGGGAGGTGCCAAACACGTTTAAACAACCAGATCTCACGAGAACTTACTATCATCATCACCAAAGGGGAAACCCCCCCAACATGATTTAATCACCACCCACCAGTCCCCACCTCCAACACTGGGGATTACAATTTGGCATGAGATTTGGGCGAGGACACAGATCCAAAGCTATCACATACCAAAAAATTTAACCAAAAAATAGAACAGAGACCAAAATATAAGAGCTAAAACTATAACACTTTAGGAAAAACATAGGAGAAAATATTTATGATCTTGAGTGAGTCCGAAAGTTCTTAGACATAACCCCAAAAGCGCAATACATAAAAGAATGAAAATAGATAAATTGGACTTTATCAAAATTTGAAAGTTTGCACTTTAAAAGACATCACTTAAAAAGTGAAATAATGGCCGGGCGAGGTGGTCACGCCTGTAATCCCAGCACTTTGGGAGATCGAGGCAGGCGGATCACGAGGTCAACAGATTGAGACCATCCTGGCCAACATGGTGAAACCCCGTCTCTACTAAAAATAAAAAAATAAGCTGCGCGTGGTGGCACAAGCCTGTAGTCCCAGCTACTCGGGAGGCTGAAGCAGGAGGATTGCTTGAACCCAGGAGGTGGAGGCTGCAGTGAGCCGAGATCATGCCACTGCACTCCAGCCTGGGCAACAGAGTGAGATTCCGTCTTAAAAAAAAAAAAAAGAAAAGGAGAGAGAGAGAAAAAAAAACAAGCCAGACTATAAATCATATAACCAATAAAGGATCTATATCCAGAATATGTTAAAGACTTTAAAAACTCAATAGTAAGACAAGAAATCCAATTTTATTTTATTTTATTCATTTTATTTTAAAAATTTCTTTTTCAAGCAATACTACAATGAATATTTTTAGCCGTACATCCTGGAGTGCCTGTGTGGATATATCCGTACAAAAAAACTCTTCAAGGCCGGGCGCGGTGGCTCACGCCTGTAATCCCAGCACTTTGGGAGGCCGAGGCGGGCGGATCACGAGGTCAGGAGATCAAGACCATCCTGGCTAACACGGTGAAAACCCGTTTCTACTAAGAATACAAAAAAGTTAGCCAGGCGTGGTGATGGGCGCCTGTAGTCCCAGCTACTCTGGAGGCTGAGGCAGGAGAATGGCGTGAACCTGGGAGGCAGAGCTTGCAGTGAGCCAAGATGGCGCCACTGCACTCCAGCCTGGGCGACAAAGCAAGACTCCGTCTCAAAAAACAAAGCGAACAAACAAACAAACAAAAACCTATTTAGAGAGGAATGTCTGAATTAAAGGGTATTTTAACACATATTAATGCTTTACCAAATTGACCTTCAAAAAAGTTATGCCAATTTATACTCCCATTACCAGTGTGTGATTATACATTTCCTACAAATCTTGCCAAATCCATAGTTTTGTAATCCCCTTTACTTGTTGCCAATCTAATAGGTAAAAATAACAATATCCTGCTGTTTTAATTTACATTTTAAAAAATTTAGCTTTTAAGTTCAAGGGTATAGGTTTGTTATATAGGTAAACTTGGGTCTTTTTTTTTTTTTTTTTTTGGTTGTTGTTGTTGTCGTTTTGAGATGGAGTCTGGCTCTGTCACCCAGGCTGGAGTGCAGCGGCAGGATCTTGGCTCACTGCAAGCTCCGCCTCCCAGGTTCAAGCAGTTCTCCTGCCTCAGCCTCCCGAGTAGCTGGGATTATAGTTAGAGACAAGAGTTCACCATGTTGGCCAGGCTGGTCTCGAACTCCTGACCTCAGGTGATCTGCCTGCCTAAGCCTCCCAAAGTGCTGGGATTAGAGGTGTGAGCCACCTCGCCATGGGGGCTTGTTGTACAGATCATTTAATCGCCCAGGTACTAAGCCTAGTACCCATTTGCTATTTTTCCTGATCCTCTCCCTCCTCCTAGATTCCACTGTCTGATAGGGCCCAGTGTGTGTTGCTCACCTCTATGTGTCCATGTGTTCTCGTCATTTAGCTCCCACTTATAAGTAAGAACATGGAGTATTTGGTTTTCTATTCCTGTGTTAGTTTGCTAAGCATAATGGCCTCCAGCTCCATCCATGTTCCTGCAAAGGACATGATCTCATTCTTTTTAATGGCTGCATAGTATTCCATGGTATATATGTACCATGTTTTCTTTATCCTGTCTACCATTGATGGACATTTAGGAGGATTCCATGTCTTCGCAATTGTGAATAGTGCTGCCATAAACATACGTGTGCATGTGTCTTTATAATAGAATGATTCATATTGCTTTGGGTGTATGCCCAATGATAGGATTACTGGATCGAATGGTATTTCTGTTTTAGGTCTTTGAGGAATCATCACACTGCTTTCCACAATGATTGAACTAATTTACACTTTCACCAACACTGCATAAGCATTTCTTTTTTTTCTGTATACTCACCAGCATCTGTTATTTTTTTACTTTCTATTAATAGTCATTCTGACTGGTGTAAGATGGTATCTCATTGTGGTTTTGATTTGCGTTTCCCTAACGATCAGTGATGCTGAGCTTTTCTTCATATGATTATTGGCCGCATGTGTGTCTTCTTTTAAAAAGTGTCTGCTCATGTCCTTTGCCCACTTTTTAAAGGGTTTGGGTTTTTTTTCTTGTAAATTTAAGTATCTTATAGATGCTGGATATTAGACCTTTGTCAAACGCATAATTTGCAAGAATTTTCTCCCCTTCTGTTGTCTGTTCACTCTGTTGACAGTACCCTTGGCTGTGCAGAAGCTCTTTAGTTTTATTAGATCCCATTTGTCAATTTTTGCTTTTATCACAATTGCTTTTGGCATCTTTGTCATGAAATCTTTGCCCATTCCTATGTCCAGAACAGTGTTGCCTAGTTTGTCTTTCAGATTTTTATAGTTTTGGGTTTTATGTTCAAGTCTTTGATACATCTTCAGTTAACTTTTGTATATGGTGTAAGGAAGAGGTCCAGTTTCAATCTCCTGCTTATGGCTAGCCAGTTATTCCAACACCATTTATTGAATAGGGAATCCTTTCCCCATTGCTTATTTTTGTCAAGTTTATTGAAGATCAGATAGTTAACAGGCTTGCGGTCTTATTTCTGCACTTCCTGTTCTTTTCTATTGGTCTGTGTTTCTGTTTTCGTAACAGTACCATGCTGTTTTGGTTACTGTAGCCCTGTAGTATAGTTCGAAGATTGGTAACTTCATGCCTCCAGTTTTGTTCTTTTTGGTTGGGATTGCCTTGTCTATTTGGGTTCTTTTTTGGTTCCGTATGAATTTTAAAATAGTTTTTTCTAGTATCTTTTTTTTTTTTGAGACAGTTTCACTCTGTCACCCAGGCTGGAGTGCAGTGGCACAATTTTGGCTCACTGCAACCTCCACTTCCTGGGTTCAAGCAATTCTCTTGCCTCAGCCTCCCAAGTAGCCGGGGCTACTGGTACATGCTACCATGCCTGGCTAGTCTTTTCTAGTTCTGCAAAGAATGTCAGTGGTAATTTAATAGGAATAGCATTGAATCTATAAATTGCTTTATACAGTATGGTCATTTTAAGGATATTGACTCTTCCTATCCATGAGCATGGAATATTTTTCTCTTTGTATCATCTCTGGTTTCTTTGAGCAGTATTTTGTAGTTCTTGTAGAGATCTTTCACCTCCCTGGTTAGCTGTATTCCTAGGTATTTTATGTGTTTTTGTGGCAGTTGTGAATGGAATTGCATTTCTGATTTGGCTGTCAGCTTCACTGTTGTTGGTGTATAGGAATGATAGTGATTTTGCACATTTATCTTGTATCCTGAGACTTTGCTGAAGTTTTTTTTTTTTAATCAGCTTAAGGAGCTTTTGGTCTGAGACTATGTGGTTTTCTAGATAAAGGATCATGTCATCTGCAAACAGGGATAATTTGACTTCCTCTCTTCCTATTTGGATGTCCTTTATTTCTTTCTCTTGCCTGATTGCCCTGACCAGAACTTCCAATACTATGTTGAATACAATTGGTGAGAGAGGGCATTCTTGTGCCAGTGTTCAAGGGGATTGCTTCCAGCTTTTGCCCATACAGTATGATGTTGGCTATGGGTTTGTCATAGATGGCTCTTACTATTTTGAGGTATGTTCCTTCAATACCTAATTTATTAAGAGTTTTAACATGAAATGGTGTTGAATTTTATTGAAAGCCTTTTCTCCACCTCTTGAGATAATCATGTGGTTTTTGTCTTTGGCTCTGTTTATGTGATGAATTGCATTTATTGATTTGAATAATATTGAACCAACCTTGCATCCCAGGGTAAAGCCTACTTGATTGTAGTAAATAAGCTTTTCGATGTGCTGCTGGATTCAGTTTGCCAGTATTTTGTTGAGGATTTTTGCATCAATATTCATCAAGGATATTGGCCTGAAGTTTTCTTTTTTTGTTGTGTCTCTGCTAGGTTTTGCTGTCAGGATGATGCTGGCCTCAAAGAATGAGTTAGGGAGGAGTCTCCCTTCTCAATTCTTTTTTTTTTTTTTTTTTCTTCTTCTTTTGAGACAGAATCTCCCTCTGTCACTCAGGCTGGAGTACAGTGGTGTGATCTCAGCTCACTGCAACCTCCGCCTGCCAGGTTCAAGCAATTCTCCTGCCTCAGCCTCCCAAGTAGCTGGGACTACAGGCGTGTGCCACCAGGCCCAGCTAATTTTTGTGTTTTTAGTAGAGACGGGGTTTCACCATGCTGGCCAGGCTGGTCTTGAACTCCTGACCTTGCAATCTGCCCGCCTCGGCCTCCCAAAGTGCTGGGATTACAGGTATGAGCCACCGCACCTGGCCCTCAATTCTTTGGAATAGTTTCAGCAGGAATGGTACCAGCTCTTCTTTGTACAGCTGGTAGCATCTAGCTGTGAATCCATCTGGTCTGGGCTTTTTATGGTTGGTAGGCTATTCATTACTGACTCAGTTTCAGAGCTTGTTATTGGTCTGTTCAGGGATTCAGTTTCTTCCTGATTCAGTCGGGAAGCTGTATGTGTCCAGGAATTTATCCGTTTCTTCTAGAATTTCTAGTTTATGTGCACAGAGGTGTTCATCATATTCTCTGATGGTTATTTGTATTTCTGTGGGGTCAGTGGTAATATCCTCTTTGACATTTCTGATTGTGTTTGTTTGTTTGTTTGTTTTTTGAGACAGAGTCCCACTCTGTTGCCCAGGCTAGAGTGCAGTGGCATGACCTTGGCTCACTGCAACCTCCATCTCCCAGCTTCAAGTGATTCTCCTGCTTCAGCCTCCCAAGTAGCTGGGATTACAGGCACGTGCCACCACGCCCAGCTAATTTTTGTATTTTTATCAGAGATGGGGTTTCACCACATTAGCCAGGCTGATCTGAACTCCTGACCTCAAGTGATCCGCCTGCCTGGGCCTCCCAAAGTGCTGGGATTACAGGCGTGAGCCACCACGCCTGGCCCTGATTGTGTTTATTTGAATCTTCTCTCTTTTCTTCTTTATTAGTCTAGCTAGTGGTCTGTTTTATTAATTTTTTCCAAAAAAAAGCTCCTGGATTCATTGATCTTTTGAGTGTTTTTTCATGCCTCAATCTCATTCAGTTCAGCTCTGATTTTGGTTCTTTGTCTTCTGTTAGCTTCGGGATTGGTGTGCTCTTGGTCTCTAGTTCTTTTAGCTGTGATGTTAGGTTGTCACATTGAGATATTTCTAACTTTTTGATATGGGCATTTAGTTCTTGTTTTGTTTATTTGTTTGTTTGTTTGTTTGTTTGTTTTGAGACAGAGTCTCTCACTCTGTTGCCCAGGCTAGAGTGTAGTAGCGTAATCTCGGCTCACTGCAACCTCCCCCTGCCAGGTTCAAGTGATTCTCCTGCCTCAGCCTCCTGAGTAGCTGGGACTACAGGCACGCACCACCATGCCCAGCTAGTTTTTTGTATTTTTAGTAGAGACAGGGTTTGCCATGTTGGCCAGGCTGGTCTTGAGCTCAAGTGATCTGCCTGCCTCAGCCTCCCAAAGTGCTGGGATTATAAGTGTAAGCCACCATGCTCAGCCTGATTAGTTGTATAAATTTAGTTCTATAAATTTCCCTCTTAACACTGCCTTAGCTGTGTCTCAGAGATTCTGGTATGTTGTATCTTTGTTCTCATTAGTTTCAAAGAACTTCTTGATTTCTGCCTTGATTTCATTCTTTACCCAAAGGTCATTCAGGAGCAGGTTATTCAAATACCATGGAATTGCATGGTTTTGAGTGAATTTCTCAGCCTTGATTTCTAATTCGATTGCACTGTGGTCTAAGAAATTGGTTATTATGATGTCAATTCTTTTTTATTTCCTGAGGAGTGTTTTACTTCTGATTATGTGATGATTTTAGAGTATGTGCCATGTGGTGATGAGAAGAATGTATATTCGGTTGGTTTTGGCAGAGAGTTCTGCAGATGTCTATCAACTCCATTTGGTCCAGTGCTGAGTTCAGGTCCTAAATATCTTTGTTAATTTTCTGTCTCAATGATCTGTCTGATATTGTCAGCAGGGTTTAAAGTCTCCTACTATTATTATGTGGAAGTTTAAGGCCCTTTGAAGGCCTCTGAGTACTTGTTTTATGAATCTGGCTGCTCCTGTGTTGGGTGCATATATATTTAGGATAGTTAGATCACCTTGTTGAACTGAACCTTTTACTGTTATGTAATGTCCTCTTTGTGTTTTTTATCTTTGTTGGTTTAAAGTCTGTTTTGTCTGAAACTAGGATTGCAACCCCTGCTTTTTTCTGTTTTCCATTTGCTTGGTAGAGTTTTCTCCATCCTTTTATTTTGAGCCTATGCCGTCATTACATGTGAGATGGGTCTTTGATGACAGCATGCCAATGAGTCTTGATTCTTTATCCAGCTTGCCACTCTGTACCTTTTAATTGGGACATTTGGCCCATTTACATTCAAGGTTAATATTGATATGTGTGGATTTGATTCTATTATCATGATGTTAGCTGGTTATTTTGGAGACTTGTTTATGTGGTTCCTTTATAGTGTCACGGTCTGTGTACTTTAATGTGTTTTTTCTAGTGGCTGGTAATGGTCTTGCCATTCCATATTCAGTGCTTCCTTCAGGAGCTCTTGTAAGGCAAGTCTGGTGGTAACAAATTCCCTCAGCGTTTGCATGTCTGAAAAGGTGTCCAAAAAGGATCTTATTTCTCCTTTGCTTATGCAGCTTAGTTTGGCCAGATATGAAATTCTGGGTTGGAATTTCTTTTCTTTAAGAATGTTGCATATTGGCCCCCAGTCTCTTCTGGCTTGTAAGGTTTCTGCTGAGAGGTCTGCTGTTAATCTGATAGGCTTCCCCTCCTAGGTGATCTGGCCTTTCTGTCTACCTGCCTTTAACATTTTTTCTTTCATTCCAGCCTTGGAGAATCTGATGATTATGTGTCTTCAGGATGAACTTCTTGTGAAATATCTTACTGGGGTTTTCTGCATTTCCTAAATTTGAATGTTGGCCTCTCTAGCTGGGTTGGGGAAGTTCTCATGGATGATATCTTGAAATACGTTTTCCAAGTTAGTTCTATTCTCCCCATCTCTTTCAGGGACAACAATGAGTCATAGATTTGGTCTCTTTTACATAATCTTATATTTCTCAGAGGTTTAGTTCATTCCTTTTCATTCTTTTTTCTCTATTCTTGTCTGACTGTCTTATTTCAGAAAGCCAGTCTTCAAGCTCTGAGATTCTTTCCTCTGCTTGGTCTATTCTGCTATTAATACTTGTGATTGCATTATGAAATTCTTATAGTATGTTTTTCAGTTCTATCAGATTGATTATTTTCTTTTCTATACTGGCTATTTTGTCTGTCAGCTCCTGCATTGTTTTATCATGATTTTTAGCTTTCTTGGATTGGGTTTCAACGTATTCCTGCAGCTCAATGATCTTCATTCTTATCCACATTCTGAATTCTATTTCTGACATTTCAGCCATCTCAGCCTTGTTTAGAACCTTGCTGAAGAGGGGATGCAGTCATTTGGAAGAAATAAAGTACTCTGGCTTTTTGAGCTGTCTTGCACTAATTCTTTCTCATATTTGTGGCCTCATCTTCATTCAATCTTTGAGGTTGCTGACCTTCGTATATATATTTTTCTTTTATCCTATTTGATGACCCTGAGGATTTGATTGTGGTATAAGGTGGATTCCGCTGACTGGCTTTGTTTCTGGAAGATTTTAGGGGCCCAGTGCTCAGCCTTCAACTCCTGGACTGTAGGCTCTAACTCTAGGGGACTTGTATTGGGCCCTGACTTTCTTCTCTGGCTCCTCAAGATTAGGAATTCCTCTGCACTGTAAGGGGGTGGGGTGAGGTGCTCTTGGACCACTGGTCACTACACTCTGATGGATGGTGTCAGCCAAAGCATTTAGTAGTGCAGTGACAGCAGATCCATCCTCATCTGCACATGCCGGTAGCAGTGGTAGCGGCAGCTGTGGCAAAGAGCTAGCAGATGCTAGGGTGTCTGCCTCCCCGCAGGCATTCACCACAGTGGTGGAGGCAACACAGCTGGGGATGTGCAGGGGGCCTCTGCTGGTGACTGTGCATGTGGTTGTGCTGGAGGTGGTGTTGGCTTGGGGGCAGAATGCTGGCAGGTGCAGGTCTGGGTACCTTCTCTGTGCCCCACAAACAGGAGTGGTCACTTAGGGTGAAGGAGGATCTGCTCTTCTCTACACAGTGTTAGTGCAAGGGTGAGGTGCTGACAGGGGCTGGGCTGGCTGGCTCTGTGTTCGCCAAGGCTCCGATTGCAATGGTGATCAGTGGGGGAATGGGAAGTGGCTGCATTCCCACACTGGCAGGGCAAGGAATGCAAAACCCACCCAGGCAGACACGTGCCAGCAAAGTGATGTGGGGAGCTGCCGCGGACCCCGGGGAAGCTGCAGTTTGTGTAGGGAGTGTGTGGGCTGGTGTGTGGCTGTAGGGGCCACCCCTCTGGAGCTCTCCACCAATCACACACAGTCCACCAGCACAGAATCTATGGTGTGGGCCCCCAGGGCACCTGCAGCTGACTTGCAAGCAGACGTAGCCAGGCTGGGGCCCATCAGACAGTGCCAGCAGATCAAGGAGTGCTCGGGTCCAACTGGCCCTGTCTGATGGACAAGACCGCCCTGCAGAATTCAGGTCCATCAGTTCCCCTAGGGCAGAAGTCTCTTATGGGAGCAAGTTGAATCTAGGGGGATGGACATCCTGGCCATGCTGTGCTACAGATGCTCCCACATGAAACCTTTTGGGCTCCACATCAGCTGGTGTGCTGCCCCTATCACTTCTCTAAGCAGCTCTCCCTGCCAAATTGAGTATCTGTGGTGGTCCAGGGGTCTCCTCCTGCCACGGTTCCAGAGGCCCATGGTGAGAGTGGATTGCTCCTTGCCAGTTCAACTCACCCATTCCCCCAGAGCTCTTGGGGGCCAGGAAGGAGCCCAGGTGTGCTTAGCCTTGTGTAGGGTTCCCAGCTTTCTCCTGCTTCAGCCCAGCTTTTGTATTTTCTTTCCACCCACTCAGTGCCTTCCCTCACAGCAAGGGTTTTCAGTTGCTATCATTGAGTGTCACAAAACATGACAAACGTCCATTGGTATCCTCTTCTTCAGGACCGTGTTTAGGGTCACAAAGTTGGGATGTTGACCCAGTTTAAATGTTCTAGGCTTAAAACATGGAGGGACAAAGGCAATGTGAAGGACAGCAAATACTTTGTGTGTAGATCTGCTCTCATCCCCCAAACACACAAAAGCAAGCTTTGCATACAGGCCCCCAGCAGCAAATTTCTAGTCATCGCTCTGCCACTTCCTTTTCCACATGAGCCTTCCAGATCACCTAGCTACCCCTCACCTGAAATATATACAGGGCACCAGAACCAGGCCCTCCAATCTGAACTACTCACCACTGCAATCTTGTCACCCAGGCCAGGGTGCAGTGGCACAGTAACAGCTCACTGCAGCCTCAAACTCCTGGGCTCAAGTGATCCTCACGCTTCAGCCTCCCAAGTAGCTGGGACTACAGGAACGCGCCCCTACTCCCAGCTAATTTTTAAATTGTCTGTAGAGATAGTGTCTCCCTAAGTTGCCCAGGATGGTCTTGAACTCCTGGGTCTTGAACTCCTCACTCAAGCAATCCTCCCACCTCAGCCTCCCAGAGTGCTGGGATTACGGGCATGAGCCATCATGCCCAGCCTCGCTCATGTTGCTTCTGGCTCGAAAAAGATTTCAGTGGTTGCTCATTGTCTATATCAGCCACTCTTTTTTTTCTCTTTTCTGAGATGGAGTTTCGCTCTTGTTGCCCAGGCTGGAGTGCAATGGCATGATCTTGGCTCACTGCAACCTCTGCCTCCTGGGTTCAAGCAATTCTCCTGCCTCAGCCTCCCGAGTAGCTGGGATTACAGGCGTGCACCACCACGCCTGGCTAATTTTGTATTTTTAATAGAGATGCAGTTTCACCATGTTAGTCAGGCTGGTCTAGAACTCCTGACCTCAGGTGATCCACCCGCCTCGGCCTCCCAAAGTGCTGGGATTACAGGCGTGAGCCACTGTGCCAGGCCCAACCAAGCTCTTTAGCTTGATTTTCAGGAACTTTATAGTCTGGACGCAACTCGTGCTGGCTTGGAATGCATCTCAACTATATTTCCCTGTATTCCTTTTCTTGTATGTTTCCCATTAGGAAGGGCCATGAGGAAGATTCTTGGGAGATTTGAAGGGCCATGAGGAAGATTCTTGGGAGATTTGAAGGGCACAAGGGAAGCAGCAGCCAAGCCTGAAATTTCTTTCCCTTGGATCTTCCTTTAGCTTCTCCAACTCTTAGGACAGGTTTAAGTGTTCAGTTATTTGACAAAGGGCCCTAGCTTCTGCAGAATAGCCTTGACACCAAGATCAGAGACAAGAAGAACTGACACATCTTTTAGTTAGTTCATCCTTGTAGGTTTCTCTCATCCAAGAGAATTCAGGATTTCACTGGCCTCTGAGGAAACTCATAAGATGAAACATTTCCGTTTTATTCCTAAATAAACATGGATTTTAAAGTTCAGGCAAGAGTCAAGCAATCACAGTTTTTCACTAACCAAACCATTGTCATTATGTCCCTTCCAGGTACACGCTTCTAAGAACCGCAGGGCAGATACTGAGACCCGCATAGAGGCAATGGAGGAAATGAGAGGCAGGCTTGCTGGGATCTTAAAGTTGACAGAGCTTCAAATGGTGATGGCGAATCACTGAGGCTCCAGTAGTATTTAGTGTTTTCATTTCACAATGAAAGAAAGATTAAATAAGGTGTAATAATTTTTATGCTAAAAGTTTATAAACAAATGCAAAAGTAGACTGAATGGTCTCCTGTCCGTATACCCATCTCCCGACTTCTACAATTATCAACTCAAGGCCAGTCTCATCTCATCTATACCCTATTCATTCCCCATGATCTGCATGTTTTTTTTTGAGACAGGGTCTTGCTCTGTTGCCCAGGCTAGAATGCAGTGGCTTGATCACAGCTCACTACTGCCTCAACTTTCTGGGCTCAAGTGATCCTCCCACCTCAGCCTCCCAAAGTGCTGGGATTACAGGTGTCAGTCACGGCGCCCAGCCAATATGCATAATTTTGATGCAAATCTCAGATATCATAACATTTGATTTGTAATATTTCAGGATATGCCTCTAAAAGAAGGGGGCTCTAGGGGGAGAACTTACAATACCATTAACTCACCTACAAAATTAAGAATAATTCCTGAATATCTTCACATATCTAGTTTGTATTTACATTTCCCTGGATGTTTTATACATTTTTTTTAAGAACATAAACTTTATTCAGCAAGTTAATTGATTCCGGCTTATGTTTCCGATTTCCTAGTAAATTATTAACTGCTTGAGCCGAGGGACTGTTTGGTTTATGCCTCCTTCTGAGTGCTTTGCCCGTATGTATGCCCAGATTTCCCAGCAAAGGTAATTAATTAAATGTATAATAAAATAGCTCTTTAATAACTTTTTATGAAACTACACATTCACAAATTAGGAAAAATTATCACACTACCTGTTCACATTTTGATATTGAAAACAGGGATAATATAGATCCTTAATTTCTTGAATTAAATTGGCATGAAAATGGCCCATGTAGTATAATTAGGTAATTGCAAATCTGAAAGATCTGGCTATTAAAAATCTCTCATGTGGCTATCCTAATTTCTGACTACTTGAGAAATTGATTTTCCAAAGAGTGACGTACTGTGTCAGTTTGGGCACAATATCTATCGTCATCAAAGAAAAGTAGGGGAACATTTCTTTTAGGAGAAAGATGCATTTTATAAATTGTAATACAAAAATTGAAGATTTGCCTTGGATTAACTCAAGATAAATCACTTCAAATATCTACACACATGCTGGATGTTCCCTTTTGTACCTCCCTCTATCTGTTTCTCTTGTCCATTTCTCCTCCAATCCTAGTTCTTTATTAGAGTGGACAAATACAGGTTTGTAGAAAAAAAAAATTGAGAGCCAGGCACAATGGCGCATTCCTGTAATCCCAGCACTTTGGGAGGCTAAGGTGGGGGATCACTTGAGCCCAGGGGCTCGAGACCAGCCTGGGCAATGTGGCGAAACCCCATGTCTACAAAAAATGCAAAAATTAGCCGGGTGGGGTGGCGCACACCTGTAATAGTCCTAATTACTAGGGAGGCTAAAGTGGGAGGATCACCAACCCCAGGAGGCAGAGGTTGCAGTGAGCCATGATCACACCACTGCACTCCAGCCTGGGCGACAGAGACCCTGTCTCCAAAAAAAAAAAAAAAAGGCAAAAATGAAGTAAAATATAATTTTCTCTCATTAAATCTTACTTCTCTTTTTGCTTAAAATAATACACTATGCTATAATAATACTATAACTTTTTTTTTTTTGAGACATAGTTTCACTCTTGTTGCCCAGGCTGGAGTGCAACGGTGCTATCTCAGCTCACTGCAACCTCCAACTTCCGGGTTCAAGTGATTCTCCTGCCTCAGCCTCCCCAGTAGCTGGGATTACAGGTGAACGCCACCACACCCTGCTAATGTTTGTATTTTTAGAAGAGACCGGGTTTCACCATGTTTGCCAGGCTGGTCTCAAACTCCTGACCTCAGGTGATCTACTTTCCTCAGCCTCTCAAAGTCCTGGTATTATAGGTGTTAGCCACCACATCTGGCCACTATCACATATTTAATAACATGTCCTTACACATTTAGGCCTTTACTATATATTTTCTAAATATATTTGAAAATCATTCATTCATTAGCTCATTCAACAAGTATTTATTGAAGACCTATTTCATCCAATGAGTATTTTCCCTAACTTAGAAAAGGGCCAAATGATTTCTTAAATTATGAAATATAACAAGTATACATAAAAGTGCAAAAACTAGGCCAGTCACCATGGCTCATGCCTGTA
The DNA here is from genome assembly GCF_029289425.2 of Pan paniscus. NCBI lineage: Eukaryota > Metazoa > Chordata > Mammalia > Primates > Hominidae > Pan > Pan paniscus. Next base: position 180,870,822 of record NC_085926.1, read on the forward strand.
ATCCCAGCACTTTGGGAGGCCGAGGCAGGTGGACTACCTGAGGTCAGGAGTTCTAGAGCAGCCTGACCAACATGGTGAAACCCCATCTCTTCTAAAAATACCAAAAATTAGCCGGGCGTTAGTGGCGGGTGCTTGTAATCCCAGCTACTCAGGAGGCTGAGATTGGAGAATCACTTGAACCCGGGAGGTGGAAGTTGCAGTGAGCCGAGATTGTGCCATTGCACTCCAGCCTGGGCAACAAGAGCAAAACTCCATCTCAAAAAAAAAAAAAAAAAGCAAAAACCCAAGTGTGCAGCTTAACAGATTGTTGTGAAATAACCCCCTGCGTAGTCACCTTCCTACCTAGGTCAAGACACAGAGCATCACCAGCTCCCCAGAGCACCAACACTTTCATTCCGGACACTACCCCTCCCAGCCCTCCAGTGGTCACCAGGACACAGGCCTATGTTCCATGATACTCAGGAACCTCCAGGACCCCTGCTTGTATGGGCCCCTTCCAAGGCCCTGGTCATCTGATTTTTGTAAAATTTTAAAAGTAAACATTCTACCACATTTGGCTAAGACTGCCTTGTACTTTCAAAACTATTTTTGTATATGTCATTTCACATTCTTTTTCTTAAATAAGTTCTCCCCAAACTGTATAAGCTTCAGGACCTGCAAAACCTGGATGTGCCTCTGGAATTACTTTCCTGTTAAGTATTCTTTGCTTCTAGAGGGATTACACAATCTGAAACTTCATTTTCCGATATGAAGTGTTCCAACTATTTCCATGGGCGCTAACCTTTGGCTGATCAGGTTGCTACTTGGAGAGAAGAGCTGACTTACCTTTCATGGGGCATGGAAAGTAGTTGGTGGTTGAGTTTCCCAGCAGTGGACCACCAGAGCTGGGTGATACCTCAGCTTGGCTTGCTGCTTTGTTTTTATTTTCCCCATCTGCCCCTTCACCCTGTGCACCTTTCCCGTCCTTTCTGTGTAATTAATTGAGGAAGGGAAAGAGTGGTAGTCTCTGTAGAAACCTGTTTGGAGACTGTGGTTTCCACAGCATGTTAGATGACTGACATGGAATCTCAGATACTCCTCTGGATTTAATTTGACAGCAATGAAATACTCAATGGTGTTTTGAAAGCAAAGGACCTGCCGGGTGTGGCAGCTCACGCCTGTAATCCCAGCACTTTGAGAAGCCAAGGGGGGCGGATCACAAGGTCAAGAGATAGAGACCATCCTGCCCAACATTGTGAAACCGTGTCTCCACTAAAAATACAAAGATTAGCCGGGTGTGGTGGCGCACGCCTGTAGTCCCAGGCTACGTGGAAGGCTGAGGGAGGAGAATCGCTTGAACTCGGCAGGCAGAGGTTGTAGTGAGCGGAGATCTTGCCGCTGCACTCCAGCCTGGGGGACAGAGGGACAGAGTGAGACTACGTCTCAATAACAAAAACAAACAAAAAACAGAAAGCAAAGGACTCTTGGGGAAAGTGTCCAGGGGAGAGAAGGGAACTCTCATACATAAATTAATTCTTATGAAAACCCCAGAAGTAAGTAATAGTGTTATGGGAAAGGGGTTCCAATCCAGTCCCCAAGAGAGGGTTCTTGGATCTCGCACAAGGAAGAATTCAGGACGAATCTATAAAATGAAAGCAAGTTTATTAAGAAAGTAAAGAAACAAAAGAACCAGTACTCCATAGGCAGAGCAGCCTTGGCTTGCTCCTTTGTGAGGATGGCCCATGGAGGGGCAGCAAGGCTGGTGAATCACCTCCCTGGCTAGTTCCTCCAAGGCAGAGCTGCCGACCAAGGCCAACTTGGTTCAGCACACAGAATATTTACCACGAATCTAAGAGTTTGCCAAAATTTCAAAATCAGGAGATTTCACGCAAAAAGTTGGAAGATGTGACTGCCCTGGGCCCACATTCCCGCCTGGCCTGGCACTAGCTGGGTGGGGCTGAGGAGTAGCTGCTCTCCAAGAGCCCTGCTCGCCAAACCTCTCCTCCCCTTTCCCCCATGCTACCTCACTCACTGCTGTCTGTGTGCTTGTCCCTTTCACATTTGCATTTGCAAAGCCTGTTCTAACCTAACGTGGCTTCCGTAGTAATCTTTAAACATTAAATTTGAAGCTAACAAGGAACAGCTTCCCTCAAAATACCCCAAGATGACTTTCTTGCCAATATTCCCTGAACTCTTTACAAAGTGGCCAGCAAGGCACCTCCCCAAGTGGAGTTAAACTATGTAAATGTACACAAAACAAGTAAGATTGGAAATATCCAAATGTTCATCTCCAGTGAAATAACTTTCCAGCCAGAATCAGTAAGAAGCAGCTAAGCCTAACTAACTACAGATCTGATCTGTGGTTCTTGATTTTTCATACGTATAAAAATCTCACCGGACGTCTTGCTGAGCCTCACCCCCAAGATTCTGATGCAGGAGATGTAGGGTGGGGCTGAGAATTTGCATTTCTAATAACTTCGCAGGTAGTGCTGCTGCTGCTGGCCCTGGACTACCTTTTGAGAATCACTGATGCATGCCACTCAAAATGCAGTCCTCAGGCTGGGCGCGGTGGCTCACACCTGTAATCCTAGCACTTTTGGGAGGCCGAGGTGGGCGGATCACCTGAGGTCGGGAGTTTGAGACGAGCCTGACTAACATGGAGAAACCCCGTCTCTACTAAAAATACAAAATTTGCCGGGTGTGGTGGTGCATACCTGTAATCCCAGCTACTCAGGAGGCTGAGGCAGGAGAATCGGTTGAACCTGGGAGGCAGAGGTTGCAGTGAGTCGAGATCATGCCACTGCACTCCAGCCTGGGCAACAAGAGTGAAACTCCGTCTCAAAAAAAAAAAATTTTAATTTAATTTTAAAAAAGCAGTCATCGGGCTGCAAGCCTGGCGGCTTGTTAGAAATGGAGACTCTCTCAGCCCTTCTCTAGACCAGTGGAATCGGGGGGCTGCAGGTGATTAGTAGGAATGTGAAATTTTCAGATGCACTAGACCAACTCATTGTTCCCAAACCTTCCTGGTCAAAACAACTTGGGGCATTTGTTGAGTCTACAGAATGCCAGGCCTTTCCCTTAGAGATTCTAATTCAGAAATCTACTTTTGGCAAGCACTCCAGGTAATTCCTGTCATCAGGGAATTTTAGGGAAAACAGGCTAATGGTATTAATACATCTAAAGAAAGAATATGTCAACAAAATGGAGATGAGCAAGTGAAGGAGAAAGATGGGAAATCTGAGGGGAGAGAACTCCTAGCGTGTGTCTTCAACCTGTAGCCCCCGTATGCGTTCCTTTTGCAGAGAGAGATGTTATCAAATTGTCATATCCTCTGCAGAACCAAACCATACACCGTATTCCTTTTATTTGGGCCCCTTCTCATCAAGGAACCTCGTCATTATAATTTGGCTTCCATCCTCTTTTCACCCCAGGGGAAACACGCAAGTCAGAGCAATATAAATATTCTGATTTGAGTGAGAGGTACATTTCTCCCTGTGAATCAAGAAATCATAAAAAGGCCAGGCACAATGGCTCACGCCTGTAATCTCAACACTTTGGGAGTCCGAGGTGGGAGGATCGCTTGAGCCCAAGAGTTCAAGACCAGCCTGGGCAACAAAGGGAGACTACAAAAATAAATAATAAATACATAAAAATTAGCTAGGCATGGCAGTGCATGCCTGTGGTTTCAGCTACTTGTGAGGCTGAGGTGGGAGGGCCACTTGAGCCCAGGAGGCTAAGGCTGCCATAAACAGTGATGATGGCCACTGCACTCTAGCCTGGGTGACAGAGCAAGACCCTGTCTAAAAAAAAAAAAAAGTAAAAAAGAAGAAATCATAATTAAATGTTACATTATACTGTTGATACATTATACTGTTTGTTTTATTGGTGTATCTAAGAAATCAAGCCACTTTTGTTTTAACAGCAACATAAAATTTCTGTTTGAGAAAGAGACAAATACTTTTGCCCATAAAGGGGTTTCTTAAATGTGCATTCCACTGTGCAGTTTTTAACTTCTTTAAACATTCATTTAAGCAAGTCAGATTTTTTTTGGAAAGGAGAATTACATTAGCAAATAATAAAAATGTGCAAAAAATGCAAGAATAAAAACATCTGAAAAAGCAGGGTTGATGATAAAAGTTTCTAAACTAGTATATTCTTTCAGTGTTTATAAATGTAATATTGCCCTTGGTGAGTCACATCTTTCCCATTAATCCATCTCCCTAATGTTCTAGGAGGAGGGTGAAATTTTGTCCTTGTGTATATAAGACCTAAACTGTTACTGACCCCACCTCCTAAGTACATTTCCCCAAATTTCAGATATTTCCAAAGTCCTTTCATGAAATGCAAATCTCTGAATGTTGGCCCTCACTGTCTGTTATTCTATTCACCACCTAATCCCAGAATTTTCGTCTGGGAAGTTAACAAATTCCTCAGCAACGTTGAAACATATTATTTCTATTAAGGTTTCAAGTGATTAGTCTTCTTCTGTAAGTTAAACAGAGGATCAGTTAGTCTGGAGAAATGTTTTAATAAAAGTCCCATTCTAAATAGATTTTTTTTTTTTTTTTGAGACAGAGTTTTGCTCTGTCACTCAGTGGCACGATCACGGCTCACCGCAGCCTCAAACTCCTAGGTTCAGCCAATCCTCCCATTTCAGCTTCCCAAGTAGCTGGAACCACAGATGCCTGCCACTATGCCCAGTTAATTTTTTAAATTATTTGTAGAGATGGGGTCTCCCTGTGTTGCCCAGGCTGGTCTCAAACTCCTGAACTCCTGGGCTCAAGCAGTCCTCCCGCCTCGGCCTCCCAAAGTGCTGGGATTACAGGTGTGAGCCACTGCTCCCAGCCTGGCTGTTTCACCTTCTTATCATTTGTGTGTTCACTGGAGTAGCACTTTTAACTGCCTGCTTTCAATAATGGAAAAAACCATAATGCTTTTATGACATAGTTGGTCATGATGAAGGAATAACTGGGAAGAGGGAGAAGCCCCAAATTACCCTGTTTTTGTTAGTGGTTTTTTGTTTCTGTGGGAAGCTGGTTTTGGAATAAGAATTATATCTAATCTAATCTAACAGTTTAGCGAAATGGTAACGAGGGGTGGTAGATACAGAGAATGACGTCAGCCATTCTTAGCAGGGAGGGAGTTGACGTCTGTGCAGTGGCTTGGAGGTGGCAGAGGAGAGTGCACACTTCACTTGGAACTCGCTGCAGGAGACTGAGCCAGTTAGAGGCACCAAGGCATTCTGAGTCCCCAGGGATCCAGCAAATGGGAGACAAATATCAGGGTGACAAGGTAATCATTGGTATCAGGGTTATAATCTCCTAAAGGCCCAGGCACCCCTTGGTCCAGAAGGCATGGTGTCCCCAGGGACATTCCCAGGGGTTGGGGGAGGGTGGGCAGTGTTTCCACTCAGCCTGTGGCTTTGAGAGCTGACAGCTGTGGGCAGGGCCTCTTGTGATGCCCTATACTCCCAGTCTGGTGGGGAAAAACTACTAACCTCTAGGGGCAGCACCCTGGGGTCAGCCCTGAGGGAACAGTATGTTATTAGCAGGAGGGGACTGGTACCCTAAGGTTCTCCGCACTAGGCAAGGAGCAAAGCATTTGGGGACAGCCATCTCCTATTCTACCACACAGTTTAAATCACATTTTCCTCTTCTGGGGTATTTTGAAGCCTAGTGTGAATATCTAGAAGTGTTTTTTGTTTTTTTTTGAGACAGAGTCTTGCTCTGTCACCCAGGCTGGAGTGCAGTGGCACAACCTAGGTTCACGGCAACCTCCGCCTCCCAGGATCAAGCAATTCTTCTGCCTCAGCCTCCCGAGTAGCCAGGACTACAGGCTCCTGCCACCACGCCCGGCCAATTTTCGTATTTTTTTTAAGTAGAGATGGGGTTTCATCATATCAGCCAGACTGGTCTCGAACTCCTGACCTCAGGTGAACCACCTGCCTCAGCCTCCCAAAGTGCTGGAATTACAGGTGTGAGCCACCGCACCTGGCCTAGAAGTGCTTTTTTGAGACCCTCTGATGAAAGATGCAATAGACGTGCAAACATGACTAACAACACTGTGAATATTTTAATGACAACAGCAGAAGAGCCCTGGCTAGGCAGGGCTCAGATGCACATTTCACCTTCTAATTTTCCTAAGAGGACTAGTTGAGGGTTAACAGTAAGTGTGCAGGAGTGAGAAGTTGATTGTGGAGGGGGAAAGGGGGGAAAGAGTTCAGCTAAATGAAAGACCACCCTACTCTGCTGTCCGGCAGCAGGTATGATGCCTGCCCACACTGAGGCGCAAGCCAGACACAGGCTTCCCCTCCAGCACCAGCTACACACGTGACAACTGATGGCAGCAGGTGGAGCAAGTCCGGACCCAGCCTTCATACAAGTGAGTTGTTCTAGGTGAGTTGTTCCAAGTGAGTTTTTCCAAGTTACCCAGCCTTCATGCAAGTGGGCGGGCCGCTGTCCCACCAGCACACAGCTCTAGCTACTGACGGAGGCTTCCCCCGACAGTCCGGCAGCAACACAGTCTGTTAAGTGGTTGACAGGTGCCTGGGTCACACCGGAGCAGACTACAGCTGGGGAAGGGAGGGGAGAGAGGGGACAGGGTGATGCATATCCAGGCAGGATTTTTCACCATCCTGGGACCTGGGATTTTTCCTGGCAAGAGTAACCAGCTAGTCTGAATCTACAGCAGTTTCTTAATTGCTCCCTAGCAAGAACCAGAGTTGGCAATAACTACCAGGGAAGTATAAATGATTTTCCAGGTACAATGCTAAAGGCAACCTCTACATTTTCTCCTTTAATCTCCAAAACAAGCCTGTGAGGTAGTGCTGCCACCTCAATTTTACAGATAAAGCTCGGAGAGGTTAAATGACTTGCCCAAGGCAATACAGCTAATAAGTGACAAAGCTAGGGTCTGAATGCAAGAATTTTAACCGCTGTATTTCAGCTACAATGCTATGTGTTCTCCCCTGTGATCAAAAAGCAATCATTGGGGCTCTTAAATGTTGTTGTTCTCTTGGTTATTAAATACCTGAGCCATGCTGCTGTCAAAAAGAAGGTAGCAAGCGGCTTTTTCCCCAACTAATGACTGTTTTGGTCCATGCCTTTAATGGGTCTTATCCAACAGAGAAGTACTTTTAAGTCAAGATGTGCACCAAAGTCTGTTTTCCCCACTCTGACCTGTACTTTTTCTTGTCTATTTTTTTTTTGAGACAGGGTCTCACTCTGTCGTCCAGGCTGGAGTGCAGTGGCATGTGATCACAGAGCAATGTAACCTCAAACTCCTGGGTTAAATCGATCCTCCCATCCCAGCCTCCCAAGTAGCTGGGACTACAGGGATGCACCACCATGCCTGGCTAATTTTTAAATGTTTTGTAGAGACATGGGGCAGGCGGCGTGGGGCTGGTCTCCAACTCTTGGCATCAAGTGACCCGCCAGACTCTGCCTCCCAAAGTGCTGGGATTATAGACTTGAGCCGCTGCAGCCAGCCTGGCCCACATATCTGGTGTCTGTTTGGGACTGTCTCCAGCCTCTCTCCACTTTCCGGCCTGTACTCCAGACTGTGGACATTATACAACTTGAAAAACTTAAGTTGGTTGGAAATCTCCAGCAGCTCCTCACTGCCTCCAGAATGAAGTCCTCTGGGACAAGAGAAGGCCTTTTATTGCTAGGCAGCTGCGTCCCTTGCTTGCCCTTCTCTGCCTAGTGGCCCAGGCCATCCACTCTGTGCCCCGAATACATTGCATGCCTTCATGCCTTACTGTTCTAGACCTTGCCAGTCCTTCTGCCTGCAGTGGCCTTGGACTCACCACCTTCTTTCTCCATCTGGCAAACAGCTATCCTCCAAAGCCCAGTTCAGACATCACTGCCTCTCCCTCTGCCTCCTGACCCAAAGCAGAATTTAGTACCTCACTCACCTCACCGCACATGGCACCTAGTAGACTGGTATATTATACCACTTACTGTCAATTATATTACCTTTTTTTTTTTTTTGAGATGGAGTCTCGCTCTATTGCCCAGGCTGGAGTGCAGTGGCGCAATCTTAGCTCGCTGCAACCTCTGCCTCTGGGGTTCAAGCAATTCTCCTGCCTCAGCCTCCTGAGTAGCTGGGACCACAGGCATGTGCCACCATGCCCAATTAATTTTAGTAATTTTAGTAAGGATGGGGTTTCACCATGTTGGCCAGGCTGGTCTCGAACTCCTGACCTCAGGTATCCACCTGCCTCGGCCTCCCAAAATGCTGGGATTACAGACGTGAGCCACCACGCCCGGCCTATATTACATTTTTCTATGCAGCTGGATCCTGTTTCCCATTAGATAGGGCAAGGGCAGAAATCATTTCTTACCATCTCTGTTCCAGAGGCCCTAGTGTAGAGCAAATGCTCTGTAAGTGTCTGTAGCACAAACAGATGCATTCATGTGCAAAATAACTCTGCTCACACAGCACCAGAACTGGCAAAGATCCTAAAGAAAGAATTCTACCAATATGTGGGTAATTGGGCTAGCTGGCTTCGAATTCCTTCAATACACATATCCCCAACACAGTCACTTAACAATGAAACAGTGAACTCAACCATGTTCCACTGAAGGATACAAACAGCATTCTCCGAAAGGGGGCAAACAGCAATGTGAAATTTCCATCACAGCACCTTTTGATTTCCCTCTTTTTTTTTTTTTTTTTTTTTTTTTGGGAGACAGAGTCTCACTCTGTTACCAGGCTGGAGTGCAATGGCATGACCTCGGCTCACTGCAACTTCCGACTCCCTGGTTCAAGCGATTCTCCTGCCTCGGCTTCCCAAGTAGCTGGGACTGCAGGCGCGCACCACCATGCCCAGCTAATCTTTTTATATGTAGTAGAGACAGGGTTTCACCACGTTGGCCAGGATGGTCTCCATCTCTTGACCTTGTGATCCGCCTGCCTCAGCTCCCAAAGTGCTGGGATTACAGGCGTGAGCCACCGCGCCCGGCTGCTTTTCCCTCTTTTAAACAGAGAAAGTTTTGTTTGGAAAGGGGAAACGGCACCCTTGCTAAAACTGTAACTTTCGACATTGTCATAGACTGTGTTGCATTGCTGAAAGAGTATCACAGACTGGATAATTTATGAAGTAATTTATTTCTTACAGTTCTGAAGTCTGGGAAGTTCAAGATCAAGGGGCCGGTGTCTGGTGAGGGCCTTTTTGCTGTGTCATAACATGGTGGAGGGCATCACATGGCAAGAGGGCAAGAGCGAGCCAGCTCAGGTCTCTCTTCCTCTTTTAAAGCCACCAGTCCCACCATGGGGGCCCCGCCCTTATGACCATATCCAATCCTAATTACCTCTCGAAAGTCCTACCTCTAATCAACACATGAACTTGGGGATTAAGTTTTTAACACGTGAAATATAGGGGACCCATTCTAATCATAGCAGACATGATTTATGTGTTACTTTTCCAATTATAGGCATCTTAAAGTACGGAGACCATCTTTTATATTTCTCTGTATTTTCCACAACATTTAGCATAGTCTTATGTATTCAGCAAGAACTCAATTCAACAAATATTTAACACTTCAATGAATATATAAAAATGCAAAGGGCTGCACATCTGTTAGTAAAAGTAACACAGAATCTAGACAAAAGTAAACTGAATGGTTTTTCTTCATAATGAAAAAAGTATTTCTAAAAAAAGCATTCAGCAGGCTCAGGCTTTTAACTCTTACCAACTTTTTCTGTAAAATTATGCTTTTCAAATTTACCAAAATGTTATATTAAATATTAATATATTTTAGCATGTAATAGATATATAATACATATATTTTTATAAGCTTAGAAAGTACAATAAAGGCAGAGGCAATCTAGTTAGAAACTTTCCAATCACAAACACTAGAAACAATATCCGTGTCTTTACTTATTTATATTTATGTATTTGTTTTGAGATAGCGTCTCGCTCTGTCACCCAGGCTAGAGTGCAGTGGTGCGGTCTCGACTTACTGCAACCTCTGCCTCCCAGGTTCAAGCAATTCTCCTGCCTCAGCCTCCCAAGTTGCTGGGACTACAGATGTACACCACTACACCCAGCTTATTTTTTGTGGAGACGGGTTTCACTATATTGGCCAGACTGGTCTCGAACTCCTGAACTCAAGTGATCTGCCCGCCTTGGCCTCCCAAAGTGCTGGGATTACAGGCGTGAGCCACCATGCCCGACTAATATCCATGTCTTTTAAACTACCTAGCAAGTTGCTTTTTGGCCAGACAAAACCTTAGTTGTTGAACTCCAGGGCACCTGTCTCTGAAACATATTACTGCTCATTTTCATCATAACAGCAACTGGAAAGTAATTCATTTAATTAAATGTCCTTTTCTCTTCCCCCCTTCCTAAAAGAGACTACCTTGTAAAAAATTTGAGGCAGAAACAAACATTGGCTTCCAATAAAAAATAATTCAACTTTATTAGTATGAAATATTTTGAGATAATTAGTGACCCAAATGCATGATTCTCCAATATGAAAGGTGTTCAGCACAAGCATACAATCATTTAGTAAAACTGCTCTTTATGAGACCCCCAGAAAAGCTGGAGGCACTTCCTCTTTTTGGTGGAGAGAGAAGACACTACTTAATTGGCCATTTCCTTGCTGGAGTTTATTCCGATTCCCTTTTGTCTGATTCTTCCTCCTCAAACTCGACTAAAGGAGTGTGTCTGTTGGCCTGAGCACCTTCTCTGTAGAACACTTTCTTTACTGTGCCATCCTTTGGAGACTTTATGGTATGCTGCAGAGACACATGACAGGACAAATGATAGCTGCAATACTAATGAGGACTGAGTATATACCAAGTCAAGAAAGGGAGACCAAAAATGAAAACTGTAGCCAACTTTGATGTTTTGTCATCTCTCGGTGCTTTCCAACGCTTTGTTGTTGTTGTTGTTTTTATTTTTAACATCACAGCACACAGGGAGAACAGTAACAAGTTGAGAGGAATGAACACTGGGACACAGCAGTAACCTTTCAACGATATGACTGGGAAGCTCTGGTGTAGCTCGCAGTTCTCAACTTGAGCTTCACATGAGAATTGCACCTAGGAAGCTTTCAACAGTTTTTTGTTTGTTTGTTTTTGTTTTGTTTTTTGTTGTTGTTGCTGTTGAGACGGAGTCTCACTCTGTCACCCAGGCTGGAGTGCAACGGCATGGTCTCAGCTCACTGCAACCTCTGCCTCCCAGGTTCAAGCGGTTCTCCCACCTCAGCCTCCCAAGTAACTGGGACTACAGGTGTGTGCCACCACACCTGGCTAATTTTTGTATTTTTAGTAGAGACGGGGTTTCACTATGTTGGCCAGGCTGGTCTTGAACTCCTGACCTCATGATCCACCCACCTCGGCCTCCCAAAGTGCTGGGATTACAAGCGTGAGCCACTGCGCCTGGCCTTGTTGTTTGTTTTTTTAAATTGAGACAGAGTCTCGCTCTGTCACCCAGGCTGGAGTGCAGTGGCAAGATCTCGGCTCACTGCAACCTCTGCCTCCCAGGTTCAAGCAATTCTCCTGCCTCAGCCTCCTGAGTAGCTGGGATTACAGGCATGCACCACCATGCCTGGCTAATTTTTGTATTTTTAATAGAGATGGGGTCTCACCATGTTGGCCAAGCTGGTCGTGAACTCCTGACCTCAAATGATCCGCCTGCCTCTGCCTCCCAAAGTGCTGGGATTACAGGCATGAGCCACTGCGCCCAGCCTTTCAAAAGTATTGATCCTTGGGCTCTACTCCTGGAGATTGCAATTCAATGGGTCTGGGGAAGAATTTTTTCAAATCTCCCCAGGTGATTGTACACATGCTCCTTGACTTACAATGGGGTCAGGTCCAGATAAATCCAATGTAAGCTGAGGAGCATATTCAACGTGTATGGTTTTGCACCATTGTCAAGCTGAAAAATCCTTAATTGAACCACTGTAAGTTGAGGATTGTCTGCAATATTCAGCCAGGGCTAAGAATCACTGACCTACCATCTGAACCATCTAAAAACCTAAACAGCTAATTTAATTTGATTGAGGTTTTCACTTTGAAACTGATGCCTGGCATCCTTGGTTCGGCCTTAGAACCAAGATAATACCAACAGTTAACATTAGAAAATACCAACAGTTAACATTCCAGAAATACAAACAGTTAACATTCAGTTGGATTATCTTAGAAAATACCAACAGTTAACATTCAGTTGGATTATCGCCTGATTCCAAGCTATTGATAATTTCATTAATTTCAGAATCAGAAATGACAGGTGCAATTTCACAAAGTTAAAGTAAAACTCTTTTCTACAAGAAGGATAGTTTGGTTTTGTTTCCTACAATTAATGCTTCGTCAATCATGGCTTTTCATATTTAAGGTGGTATTAACTTACAAAATAAGGCAAAAGAACCATTAGGTATGATTGCTCCCAAAGTCCTCATAGCAAATGAACTCATGATTTCCTTACCTCCATCTTCATGGCGATCATAACCATGAGGGAATCTCCCGCTTTCACTTTGTCTCCAGCTTTGACAAACACCTTGAGATTCAGTGTGACAGGTTAATATTTGAAAACACAGAGGTCCTAGATATGTTAATCTGCTTCATTATAGTAACCATTTTACTGTCTATATATACTCATAACATCATGTTGCAAACCATGAATATAAACAATAAAACATAAATTAAAAGAAAAAAAACAACACAGAGGTCCTTTGTGGTCCATAGATTTGGTATATAAACTTACAGAGCAGAAGTAGAGCCCATGTGGTTGTGCCATCTGCCAAATGCACTGGTCAAATCAGAGGCCTACAGCCCAAATGTACTGGTCAAATCAGAGGCCTACAGCCCAAATGCACTGGTCAAATCAGAGGCCTACAGCCCAAATGTACAGGTCAAATCTGAGACCTACAGCCCAAATGTACTGGTTAAATCAGAGGCCTACAGCCCAAATGTACTGGTCAAATCAGAGGCCTACAGCCCAAATGCACTGGTCAAATCAGAGGCCTACAGGTCAAATGCACTGGTCAAATCAGAGGCCTACAGCCCAAATGTACTGGTCAAATCAGAGGCCTACAGCCCAAATGTACTGGTCAAATCAGAGGCCTACAGCCCAAATGTACTGGTCAAATCAGAGGCCTACAGCCCAAATGCACTGGTCAAATCAGAGGCCTACAGGTCAAATGCACTGGTCAAATCAGAGGCCTACAGCCCAAATGTACAGGTCAAATCTGAGACCTACAGCCCAAATGTACTGGTTAAATCAGAGGCCTACAGCCCAAATGTACTGGTCAAATCAGAGGCCTACAGCCCAAATGCACTGGTCAAATCAGAGGCCTACAGGTCAAATGCACTGGTCAAATCAGAGGCCTACAGCCCAAATGTACTGGTCAAATCAGAGGCCTACAGCCCAAATGTACTGGTCAAATCAGAGGCCTACAGCCCAAATGTACTGGTCAAATCAGAGGCCTACAGCCCAAATGCACTGGTCAAATCAGAGGCCTACAGGTCAAATGCACTGGTCAAATCAGAGGCCTACAGCCCAAATGTACTGGTCAAATCTGAGACCTACAGCCCAAATGTACTCGTCAAATAAGAGGCCTACAGTCCAAATGTACTGGTCAAATCAGAGGCCTACAGCCCAAATGCACTGGTCAAATCAGAGGCCTACAGGTCAAATGCACTGGTCAAATCAGAGGCCTACAGCCCAAACGCACTGGTCAAATGAGAGCCCTACAGGTCAATCTGGCATTGCTGGCACTGTCGTCCATGGGTAGCACTGCTTAGTCCCCTGTCCCCACCCCCAAAACCACTTAGTTTTGCTTGAATCACATGAATATACTCCATGTATTTTGAAATCCTTTCATTTTTTTCAAGAATGTAGAAACAAGACACATTGCCAGTAGGGAAGGACTAATATACTTAAATGTCTTCCCCAGAGAGGGAAGAGGGATGAGGGTCTTGACTGGTTTTCTTGTTTTGGGGTTGTCTAGGGCTAAGTATAGTAAGTGTGTCTGAAGTCTTCAGAGCCCTGTGTAGTAAATGTGAAGACAATCTTCATGCAACAGAATCAAACTTATTAGCAACCCCAGAAAGAGATTTCTATTTTCTTTTGTATACATATAAATGGACTCATAGATCCCATATGGTCTCACTTTCGTTTTGGTTAACATGGCTACTAAGTGGGAGACTAACGGAGTTGTGCAGAGATGCCTGCACTATGAGAGGCCTGTGGGAACTGAAATCAAATGAGCTAAAGGCAGATCCAGGTCTCCTAGCTCATACCCACTTCGGGTAAATATTTCCAAAGGAGAATAGTGGCTGAAATCACCCACACTATTTAAGTAGCTATTTTCTTCTTCTTCTTTTTTTGTTCCAAGCATATACAGTTGAGTTTTTATGACTTAAGTGTATTTGAGGAGACTCTACTGTATTCAAGTATATAAAAGGAGACTACGGATACTGATCTATCACCATTTGATGTTATATCAGTATGTGCTAGGGTCTAAATGTCTATATCCCTCCAGAATTCATTTGTTAAAATCCTGACCTCCAGGATGATGGTATTTGGAGGTGGGGCCTTTAGCAGGTGATTAGGTCATGAGGGATCTGGCCTCATGAATGAGATTAGTGCCCTTATGAAAGAGGCCTGAAGAGAGGTCCCTTGTCCCTTCCACCACGTGAGGACACAGAGAAAAAATGGCTGTTTATGAAATCGGTAAGTAGACTCTCAGCAGACACTTAATCTGCTGGTGATTTGATGGATTTCCCAGCCTCTAGAATCGTGAGAAATAAATTTCTATTGTTTAAAAGCCACCCAGTCTATGGTATTCTGTTCTAGCAGCCTGAACTGACTCAGACAGTATGGACTGCAACTGTGAATTATATACTGCATTCAACACCAAACCGTACTGTTCTTCACCGATACCAGCCTTTTACATTAACACAGATGCAACTACATACACTAAAGAAAATGTCATTATTTCATGAAAAATTTGCTGCTATTAAATTTAACATTCAAAACCAGTTTTTTTGAATAATGCTTAATGAATGCTCAGTTTTAATCATAAAAAGACAATTTAGATTATTTGTACTTTGATGCAAATGCCTGCCTTCAAAAACAGCAGTCTTTTTCATAAATTAGGTAAATGGGTATTTTCAGTGAGGACTGTAATAAACAATTTGAATCTGTAATAGATCCTCTTGTTTTTGTGAAGTGGATGCTTTCCAATGAGCAAGGTTTAGAAAGGGAAAAGGACATAAATGACAAGTTTAACAAAGCCACGTATTAAAACTTACTGAACATCATTCTACAGATGTCATGTGATTACCTTTTCAATGGTTCCAGTCATAGGAGCTAAGGGGCCACCCTTAGTTTCTTGTGAGCTCACAGAAGATAAGTATTTGGGGACTGGAATGTCAATCTCAATACTTCCTTCCTAGAAACAGAAAACAAACTGAAAACCGAATCAACATCCTATCACTATATTTTTACTAATATACCTGAGGTAATAATTGTTTCCCAGCAATTTGTTAAATATTAGTCATCATGGCCAGGCCCAGTGGCTCACGCTTGTAAACCCAGCACTTTGGGAGGCTGAGGTAGGCAGATGGCTTGAGCCCAGGAGTTCAAGACCAGCCTGGGCAACATAGCGAAACCTCATCTCTACAAAAAATACAAAAATCAGCCCAGTGTAGTGGTACGCGCCTATAGTCCCAGCTACTTGGGAACTGAGACAGGAGGCTCTCTTGAGCCTGGGAGGTAGAGGCTGCAGTGAGCTAAGACTGCGCCACTGCACTCCAGCCTGGGTGACAGAGTGAGACTCTGACTCAAAAAAAAAATAAATTAGTCACCGTTAATACCAGGGTTCTAATCTAGCTTTATGACCTTGAGCAAATTATTAAACCTCTCTCAGCCTTGGTTTCCCATTGTAAAGGCGTAACGGTATACATGCCTCACAGTATATTAAAAGATTTAGGCTGGGCGCCGTGGCTCACGCCTGTAATCCCAGCACTTTAGGAGGCCAAGGTGGGCAGATCACGAGGTCAGGGGATCGAAACCATCCTGGCTAACATGGTGAAACCCCATCTCTACTAAAAAATACAAAAAATTAGCTGGGCATGGTGGTGGGCGCCTGCAGTCCCAGCTACTCGGGAGGCTGAGGCAGGAGAATGGAGTGAACCCGGGAGGCAGAGCTTGCAGTGAGCCGAGATGGCACCACTGCACTCCAACCTGGACAACAGAGCAAGACTCCATCTCAAAAAATAAAATAAGAATAAAGCATTCACTGTAGACAACAAGTAGCCACTGCCTGGAAGCCATTTTCAGTAGCATCCCCACTCTCAGATGCACAGTATGCTAGGAACTATCTTTAACACACACATCATGTCGTGAATCATCACAACTCTATGAGGAAGGTACTGTCATTATTATTATTTTTTAGAGGCAGGGTCTCACTCTGCCACCCAGGCTGGAGTGCAGTGGCACAATCATAGCTCACTGCAACCTTGAACTCCTGAGCCTATTAATCCTCCTGCATTAGCCTCCTGGGTAGCTAGGATTACAGGCAAACACCACCATGCCTGGCTAATGTTTAAAATTTTTTGTAGAGATGGGGTTATGTTACCCAGACTGGTCTCAAACTCCTGGTCTCAAGCAATCTGCCTGCCTTGGCCTCCCAAAGTGTTGGGACTACAGGCACAAGCCACTGCACCTATTATTATTACTGTTACTGCTGTTATTATTACTGTTTATAGATAGGAGAACTAAAGCCCAGAGAGTTTAACGGCCAAGGTCACATGGCTGTTAAGTGGCAAGGCAGAATTTGAACCAAAGCAGCTTCACATTTTAGAACTTGAGTTCTTCACCATTCCATTATATGGCCTCTATCATCATATTACTGTAGCGTAATTGGCTATGGAAAGGAATGCCTGGCAAAGTGGGATCATCCTCAACTCCATATATAGTAGTTTAATTACTAGATTACTAAAGGAATCACATCACAAAGCACTGTGAGGCCACAGCATATATGATAATGCATTATCCTCTTTCTGCCCAGGCAGAAGGTTAAGGACTCACTGGGCAGCAGGCTTCTAACCAAAACCATGCAAAGCCTGCCTCGGCTATCCTTTGACTGTCAAGAGACCACCAGTAATGCCATCCACCTTCCTACTGTCCACCTTCCCCACAAGGAACAACTGGTCCACAGACTCCTCTCTCAGTGGTCACCTCCTCCAAAATCACCAGGATTCCAGTTGTCAGGGGGATGGTGGGTGGGGAAAAGTGTTCAGACATCAAAGCCCTGAGATACCACCACCCACTGAGCAGGGAGATATGCTCTGACAAAGAAAATGGAAGGATTTGTTTCAGAATTCAGGAAGAAAATGGGTATGTGTCTATCAGTGAGCATCTGTGTGAACGAGAGAAGTGAATGGGAAACTACAGAGGGCAGGAATTTGGCAAAGAAACACAGAATGGTGCGGGAAACTGAGGGAAAAGGGTCACAGCAGTGGTCAAAGGAAGCTGGATCTTTCTAATCTCTTTCAGTGAAATGTCTCTGGTCAAACAGTTTTCTCCCATGCCCCAGGAGGGATATTATAAAGAAGAGACATTACCTTGGAAAATAGGTAAATAGTGTTTTCCAGGATAATCAGCTTCGCTTTACTAGCAACTCCATTAACAGAACATTTCAGGTAAGTGCAGTCTCCCTC
This sequence comes from Pan paniscus, assembly GCF_029289425.2. Taxonomy (NCBI): domain Eukaryota; kingdom Metazoa; phylum Chordata; class Mammalia; order Primates; family Hominidae; genus Pan; species Pan paniscus. Next base: position 180,888,477 of record NC_085926.1, read on the forward strand.
GCTGTAAAGATTACCAAGGACTTGGAAAGTTTTATCTTCAATCTGAAAAAAATGAAAAATAAGATTTTTAAAATAAATGAACAACACTACAGAATTAATAAGATCAGAATCAATTCTTCACTATTGGTAGTTTTAAAACATAAAATATGTCTTAAACATATATAACATATATTTTTTAAAAAGTCATGGAACTTTTCCCCTATTCCTAACCAAGATACTTTACATAGAAATGACAGGAAGATAATTAAAAGGGAAAAAAAAGTTATATAACTTATCCATAGCACCATAATGCTATAGATAAAGGTTCACGTAAACATATAAAGATAGCATTAAAAATATGAAACAAAAATACAAACCAAGTTATGCAAAATTATTAAAATTCATTTGCATATATTACATGTTTGTAATATAAACTTATTTCTGAGTATTTGAAGTCAAATTTAGTTTTCCTGTGCCAAAGTCAGTCACCAAGAAAATGCCAGAATCACATAATTAGATGATATTCTTTTATCTTATCAACATGTAGGCCCAATTCATGGGTTTCAGTTATGATTTAAGAACATAAATTAGCTGGAGATTGGCCATAATTTTCTCACTCTCAGAGACCATATGCCAAAGAACAAAGTTCACAATGTTTCAAGGAAGCTGATAAAAGGACGTGGAACCTTTCTGTTTTAAAATTTCCCTGACGTAAAAAATCCATTTACATCTTCTCTCTCTAGTCTTCCTTTCAATTCCCACAATGCTAGTGTAGAAGTCACATGGCTATTCTTTTCAAATATATTACGTAGACTAAGGTGAAATAGGTCACACTGCAATATTTACACATTGGTTCTCATCTATCCTAAGTTAAATATGACATTTTACTATGCTTTGTAACCTACTAAAACAGCCATTTGAATGTTTGTGGAATTCTTAGGACATAAAGGTTAGATTGAAAACAGTTTTGTTTAAAGATTCACGAAAACACATTTTAAAATTGTGAATGTAGTTCCATGAGCAGATTAGAACAAATTGGCAATCTACTTTACCAGCTAACAGGGACAAGAAATAATCTCAAACCAGAGGCATTAATATGTATTATAACCCTCATACCCAAGTAGGCAGACTTTCCATGGTTTTTCTGAATCTCACAGAAAGAAAATCAATGTGTCTCAAAGTGTTGGGAGGTCTAATACATATCACTGACAAATCTGTTCTGCAGGATTTGACATCTCTTAGCTCATATTAAAAATGATTTATTCTATTCCCTGAAGTTGTACCTTACTATAGGAATTTGATTGAATTCCCACTTTTTAATAAACCATTTAAGCATTCCATGTTGCCAATGTAACGGTCTTCTTCTAATTGAGGATTACCATGAACTTTACACTAGAGGTTCTCAAAATATGGCCTATGTGTTCCTTGGGGTCCCTAATACCCTTTTAGGGCATCCACAAAGTCATAATAAGACTAAGAAGGCCAGGCGTGGTGGCTCACGCCTATAATCCCAGCACTTTGGGAGGCCAAGGTGGGCGGATCACCGGGGGTCAGGAGTTCGAGGCCAGCCTGACCAACACGGTGAAACCCTGTCTTTACTGAAAACACAAAATTACCCGGGCATGGTGGTGCATGCCTGTAATCCCAGTTACTTGGGAGGCTGAGGCAGGAGAATCGCTTGAACCTGGGAGGTGGGGGTTGTGGTGAGCCAAGATCATGCCATTGCACTCCAGCCTGGGTGACAAGAGCATAACTCCTTCTCAAAAAAAAAAAAAAGAAAAAAAAGATTAAGATATTATTTGTTTTTTATACTCTCATTCTCTCATAAGTACACAGTGGAATTTTCCAGAGGCTACTGAACGTGTGATAATGTTATCACTCTGATGGCTAATGGAATGTGTACTTGTGATTAGGTTTTACAATTTTTTCAATTTATCCTACAACTTAACAACAACAACAAAACAATTAGATTAAGAAATTGGCAGAGGACTCGAACAGAGATTTTTCTAACAAGATATACAAATGGCCAATAAGTAAATGAAAAGATGCTCAACATCATTAGTCATTATGGAAATGCAAGTCAAAGTCACAGTGAGATACTACTACCTCACACTCATTAGTATTGCTATTATAAAACAAAAAAAAAAAAACCCAGAAAATAATAAGTAGTGGCAAGGATGTGAAGAGATTGGAGCCATTGTGCACTGTTGATGGGACTGTAAACTGCTACAGCTGCAATGGAAAACAGTATGGCGTTTTTTCAAAGAATCAGAATCACTATATGATCTAGCAATTCCACTGCTGGATATATATCCAAAGGACAAAAAACAGGGTCTTAAAGAAGTATTTGTACACCCCTGTTCATAGCAGCATTATTCACAATAGCCAAAAGCTAGAAACAACCCGAATGTTCATTAATGGCTGAATGGATAAAGAATATGTGGTATATACATACAACAGAGTATTTTTCACCCTTAAAAAAAAAAAAAAAAAAAGGAAATTCTCACATATGCTACACCATGGAAGAACCTTGAAGACACTGTGCCAAGTGAAATAAGCCAATTACAGAAGGACAAATACTACATTATTCCGCTTATATCAGGTACCTAGAGTAGTCAAATTCATAGAGACAGAGAGTAGAATCGTGGTTCTCAGGGGATGGGGGAAGAAGGAACGGAGTGTTAACTGTTTAATCAGTGAGTACAGAATTTTAGTTTCACAAGAAGAAAGAAGTTCTGGAGATGGATGGTTGTGATGGTTACATATCAACTTGAATGCACTGAATGCAAATGGTTAAAATGGTAAATTCTACATTATGTGTATTTCACCACAATTAAAAAATTAGAAATTAAATTTTCTCAGTTAAATTGTCTAAATGGTAAATATCAAGAGATATAATTAACACAAACCAAAGTGCTCTGGTGGGTATTTTAAAGAGTGTACAGTTCCTGAGACAAAAAATTTGAAAACTGCTGCTTTTGATGTAAATACATGCACACACTTTAGGGGCTTGTGAATGTCTGATTTGAGCTTTTACTTTTTGCCAAGTTTTTATTCTTAAAGGAATCACAGCCCAACTGAGTAAACAATCAGTTAGAAACTGTATAGGGGGTAATTTCCCCAAATTGGGTCTGAAATAAAAGCATAAGATATTCTCTTAACTACAGTCATAATAGTCAAAGGCTTAAGGGAAACCAGAGAGTGAAAGACCCTATTCAGTATAAAAGCGGTCAGATTCAGCTCTGCACTGTAGAACAAAACCAGTAAGGCTTACCTGCATGCTATAAGACCCATCATGGTTATACGTTACAGCTATGGCTACATCTTTATGGAAAAAGGGAAAAAAATGAAGAAAAATTAGAAGACATTCATTTATTTAATAACCGAGATATAAAGAATCTCACTCTCAACCTAAAGACAACCAACTATTCAAAGGAAAATCAACAACTTTGAACTTCTTGGAAATGAAGTATTTTGTTAGAAAAGCATCTGTCAAGCTAGTACCAATAAAGATGAATTTCAAACTTTTCTTTTTTAAAATGGAATTTCAGGGGTTTTATTTTTATTTTGATTTATTTTTTAAGACAGGGTATCACTCTGTCACCCTGACTGGACTGCAGTGGTGCAATCACAGCTCACTGCAGCCTTAACCTCCTGGGGTCAGGTGATCCCCACACCTCAGCCTCCCAAGTAGCTGCGACTACAGGCGTGCCACCACGCCCGGCTAATTTTTTGATTTTTTGTAGAGATGAGGTTTCACCATATTGCCCAGGCTGGTCTTGAATTCCTGGACTCAAGTGATCCATCTGCCTGGGCCTCCCAAAGTGCTAGAATTACAGACATGAGTCACCACATCCAGGCTTGAGTTTTAGATATTTTAAGGTTGTCGAATATTTTACGTATTTTTCCCTCAACAAAAAGGCTGCAGTATTATAATTTTAAAAATGCAGGCCAGGTGCGGCGGCTCATGCCTGTAATCCCAGCACTTTGGGAGGCAGAGGAGCGGGGATCACGAAGTCAGGAGTTTGAGACCAGCCTGACCAACATGGTGAAACCCGGTCTCTACTAAAAATACAAAAATGAGCCAGGCATGGCGGCACGTGCCTGTAATCCCAGCTACTCAGGGGGCTGAGGTAGGAGAATAGCTTGAACCTGCGAGGTGGAGGTTGCAGTGAGCTGAGATCGCACCACTGCACTCCAGCCTGGGTGACAGAGTGAGGCTCCATCTCAAGAAAAAAAAAAAAAATGCAATGAATTGGTAAAGAGAAGTTTTTGGTTGAGAATGGAATCTGCCACCTGATCACCTCTGTCATCTTGACTCACTAAATCTCCGAGCCTTGATTTTCTGAGCCATTAAATGGGTATAAAAATGTAACAATTATTAAACAAATATGAAAATGCTTTAGAAATGGTAAGACTATATACACCTAATAAATTATTCATGTTACAGGCACATCTCACTTTATTGCACATTCTGCAGATACTATGTTTTTTACCTATTGAGTTTGTGGCAACAGCATGTCAAGCATAATTTTCCAACAGCATGTGCTCACTTCATGTCTCTATGTCACATTTTTGTAATTCTTACAATATTTAAAACTTTTAAATTATTATATCTGTGATGGTCATCTGCGATCTCTGATATTACTACTATAATTGTTTTACGGTGCCTCAATCTGCGCCCATGTAAGATAGAGAACTTCCTCAATCAATATTGTGTGTGTTCTTACTGCTCCACTGACCAGCCATTCCCCTGTCTCTCTCCCTCTCTATGGGTCTCCCTATTCCCTGAGGCAATACAATATTGAAATTAGACTAATTAATAACCCTACAATGGCCTATAAGTGGTCAAATGAAGAGTTACATGTCTCCCACTTTAAATCAAAAGCTAGAAATGATTAAGTTTAGTGAGGAAGGAATGTCAAAAGCTGAGATAAGACAAAAGTTAGGCGTCTGATGCCAAACCACCAAGTTGTGAATGCAAAGGAAAAGTTCTTGAAGGAAGTTAAAAGTGCTACTCCAGTAAACACATGAAGGATAAAAAGGTGAAATAGCTGGGCTGGGAGCAGTGACTCACGCCTGTAATCCCAGTGCTTTGGGAGGCCAAAGCAGGACTGCTTGAGCCTGGGAGTTTGAGACCACCCTAGGAAACAAAGCAAGACCCCATCTCTAAAATAATAATAATGATAATAATAAATACTGTGAAACAGCCTTGTTGCTGATATGGAGAAGTTTTAGTGGTCTGGATAGAAGATCAAACCAGCCACAACATTCCCTCAAGCCAAAGTCAATCCAGAGCAAGGCACTAACTCTCTTCAATTCAATTAAGGCCAAGAGAAGTGAGGAAGCTGCAGAAAAAATATTCGAAGCTAGCAGAGACTGGTTCATGAGGTTCAAGATAAAGCAGAAAGTGCTGACAGAGGAGCTGCAGCAAATTATCCAGGAGATCTAGCTAAGATAATTGATAAATGTGGCTACAAAAAACAACAGACTTTTAATGGAGACAAAACAATCTTCTATTGGAGGAAGATGCCATCTAGGACTTTCATAGCTGGAGTGGAGAAGTCAATACCTGGTTTCGAAGCTTCAAAGGACAGGCTGACTCTCTTTCTAGGGGTTAATGCAGCCAGTGACTTTAAGTTGAATTAAATGCTCATTTACCATTCTGAAAATCCTAGGGCCTTTAAGAATGATGCTAAATCTACCTGTGCCCTATAAATGGAACAAAGCCTGGATGACAGCACTTCTGTTTACATCATGGTTTACTGAATATTTTAAGCCCACTGTTGAGACCTACTCAATAGTGCTCAGATAAAAAGATTCCTTTCAAAATATTATCACTCAATGACAATGCACATAGTCACCACCCAAGGGCTCTGATGGAGACATACAAGGAGATTAATGTTTTCATGCCTGCTAAGACAACATCCTTTCTGCAGCCCACGGATCAAGGAGTAATTTCAACTTTCAAGTCTTATTAAGAAATATATTTTGTAAGGCAATAGCTGCCATACATTGTGAGTCTTCTGATGGATCTAGGCAAAGTAAATTGAAAACCTTCTACATGCCATTAAGAACATTTGTGATTCATGGAAGGAGGTCAAACTATCAACATTAACAAGAGTTTAGAAGACGTTAATGACTCATGGATGACTTTTAGGGGTTCAAAACTTTAGCAGAGGAAGTAACTGCAGATGTGGTAGAAATAGTAAGGGAGCTAGGACTAGAAGTGGAGCCTGAAGATGTGACTGAATTGCTGCATCTCAACAGCACTGCATGCTGCAGAGAAATCTTTCATGAAAGGAAGAGTCAGCGGATGCAGCAAACCTCCTTGGTGTCTTATTTTATGAAAACTGCTACAGTCACCCCAATCTTCAGCAATTGCCACTATAAATCAATCACAGCCATCAACATTGAGGCAAGACCCTTTGCCAGCAACAAGATTACATCTCACTGGAGGCTTAGATAATCATTAGCATTTTTTTTTTTAGCCATAAAGCATTTCTTAATTAAGGTATATACATTGTTTTTATTTAGACATAATGTTATTGGTACACAATAAAGTATAATATAAACATAACTTTTATATGCATGAGGAAACCAAAAACTTTGACTCACTTTATTGTAGTGGTCTGGAACCAAACCTGTAATAACTCCAGAGTATGCCTAGATTACATGAGTATGGAAATGGTTGATTATCCGAGGAGATGAAAACCTAAAGTTTTGTGGGGTAGAATATATAGGTCAAAATCAATTTGTCTGCTTCTGATACTTCAATGATCATTTTGATGCTGCCAGCTCAAATCTGTTTCCAGCCCTGACATTCCTTCTCCAGGTGACCTCCGATTATTATCGTTACCAGCTGGATGCTCCACTGGTGACTTAAGACGAACATGGTGGGGCCAACAAATCATCTCCCTCTACCTTCTTCTCCAGACCTGTGAGCTCCCTGACTGGCATCCCTATGCTCCTTGTCATCCAGGCTTGAAACCTGTCATCCTTGCCTCATCCTCCTTTGTTTTCCACATGCAATATCCATGCCTCGTACTCCTTCGCTTTTCACATGCAACAGTTTCCACTGCTGGGTTCTGTGAAACATGGCCTCTAGTAGCAAAGAATAGCTTGCAAGCCTTGAATACTTAAAATAGTTGGTCATTCTCACTGAGGTCACTAGAAGTTGCTTCTGCTTTAGACTCATAAATGCTTCTGGCATCTTATTTTTTTTTCCTTTTAAAAAATTTTTATTTTATAAATAGGGACAGTTACTACAAAGCTGCCAAATTCTTCCCTGTCCCATGCATCTCTTCCTTCCATTCCTACTGCTCTACCCTGCCTCAGGCCCCACTGCCTCAGGCCTGGCTGAATCTGAGGAGGTCCTCTGGGGTCTTCCTGCTTCTCATCTCAATAGTCAGAGCTGATGTTCCGACCCCATTCCAAATACTTGGCCTGATATTGGAGGCCCCACCCTCTCAGTCTTATTTCCTACCATTCTCCTCCATGGATGGCCTGATGCTCCACCCAAATAGGAAAGTGGGACAATTAACATTCTCTAGGCCCGGGGAGGTGGCTCACACCTGTAATCCCAGTACTTTGGGAGGCCGAGGTGGGCGGATAGCCTGAGGTCAGGAATTCGAGACCAGCCTGGCCAACATGGTGAAACCCCATCTCTACTAAAAACACAAAAATTAGCTGGGCATGGTGGCACACACCTGTAGTCCCAGCTACTTGGGAGGCTGAGGCAGGAGAATCGCTTGAACCCGGGAGGCAGAGGTTGCAGTGAGCCGAGATCATACCACGGCACTGCTGCCTGGGCAACAGAATGAGAGACTCCGTCTCAAAACAAAACACAAAAAACCAATACACACAAAAAAACATTCCCCATGTATGCCCCCAGCTTTCCCTGCACTATGGCTCTGTGCTCACGCTTCTCCTTCACTACGCTGCCGGTGCCCTGCCACAGCACAGAAACCCCATTGCCCATTCACATCAGCCTCACTGTCCTTGGGAAGAGTTGGCCTGGGCAGCTTAATTTCTCCCTCCTCTGAACATTTAGCCTTCTGCATACAAAACACCCACTATGATTCTCTCCTCATCCTGGTTTACAAAGAGTGATTTTCCTCTCTATCAGTTGTTTCAGAAAAATTATCAAAATAAAAATGTTCACAAAAGTCAAATACTAAAGTACAGGAACTCCAGGGCCCGCACTCTTGACCATTATGCTCTCCAGCTTCTCAACATACACACTTCCAAATGGCAAATTCCTTAACAGAAAAAAAGCAGGGACAAAGACATTTCCTTCTCTTCTCCACATCACTTGGCATATCTATTTTATCAAAAACTTTGTATTGAATGTATGAATGAATAAAACTCTCCACCCTATATCATGTCAACAGGCTTTTACTCTTCTTATCAGAAAGTGCCTCCAGTTACACCACAGCCATTTTCTTTGAATTTATAAAATACGACATGTATTTAACTGGCGCGAATGCCAACAGATCACAGTAAAGACACTACCAAAAAAACTCCTACCCTAGATATCTCTTGTCACGTACAAGAGGACCTTAAACATCCTCTCATGCATTTAAGAAGGTATCAAGTGTGGCACCTGCAGTATTAGGTCAGCACGTGTATCCTGGAGTGTGGGTTCAAACCCTGACTCCACCAATAACTTCTGGTGTGACTTTTGGACAATTACTAATCTCTCTGAGCCTTGACCTTGGCTCAGAGAGATTAGTAATTTATAAAGTTCACACTAACAATAACACCAATCTCATTGGCCTGTTCTGAAAATGCAAATGAAACAATCTTTGGAAAGTGTTTAATACAGTATCTGACATAAACCAAAAACTCAATAAATCTTAGCTATTATTATCATTGAGTTTGGGCAGGGTTCTGTGAAACGTGGCCTCTAGTAGCAAAGTAAGAATAGCTTGCAAGCCTTGAATACTTAAAATAGTTGGTCATTCTCACTGTGGTCACTATAAGTTGCTTCTGCTTTGGACTCATAAATGCTTCTGGCACCTTTTTTTTTTTTTTTTTTTTTTTGAGACAGGGTCCCGCTCTGTCGCCCAGGCTGGAGTGCAGTGGTGCGATCTCGGCTCACTGCAAGCTCCACCTCCCAGGTTCATGCCATTCTCCTGCCTCAGCCTCCTGAGTAGCTGGGACTACAGGCGCCCACCACCATGCCTGGCTAATTTTTTGTACTTTTTAGGAGAGACAGGGTTTCACCATGCTAGCCAGGATGGTCTCCATCTCCTGACCTCGTGATCCACCTGCCTCAGCCTCCCAAAGTGCTGGGATTACGGGCGGGAGATACCGTGCCTGGCACTTCTGGTATCTTTTTTTTTTTTTTCCTTTTTAAAAATTTTTATTTTATAAATAGGGACAGGATCTCACTATGTCACCTAGGCTGATCTCAAACTCCTGCCCTCAAGCAATCCTCCCGCCTTGGCCTCCCAAAGTGCTGAGATTACAGGTGTGAGCCGCTGTGACCAGCCTGGTCTCTTAAGCTTCCTGTTTCATGCATTCTATTTAATTGTGGTCATTGCTTATTAGCATTTTTTGGAGACTTAGCTATGTAACATTTTCTGAAAGCTCTTACATACAGACTTGGATTATTTTCATAGAATACTGCCAAAAGGGTGTAGTGAACAGCAATCATGTTGGCTTTTCAATTATGTATTTATTTTTTCATGAAAACTTTTTTTAATTCCAAAAAATGCAACATACTTCAAATCAGTGCTTGGTGCTTTAGTGAAGAGCCATGCCAAATAACACAGTTGGCCTATATGAATTACAATCACATATGTAATTCTTCTGTTCAATTCAGGTTGAAGAAGCCAGTGAAACTTTACCGCTTTTGATATTTGCATTTAGCATATAGGAGTCTAGAATAAGATACTTCCAGATTTGGGGGGTTGTATTTTTTAGGATGAAATGAGCATAAATGGATGGGTTAACCATTTGCAGAATGCTACTATATAAAGATGTTTGCAAATTTTCATTATAAAGGCTTGACAATATGCCCAATGCACTTAAGATAATGACCATCTAGGCTAAGGATTGAAAAATAACGAAGAGCTGTAACCCAATAAACTTGTGTGAACAAAATATTTGTTACTGGCTGGCATGGTGGCTCACGCCTGTAATCCCAGCACTTTGGGAGGCTGAGGTGAGTGGATCATGAGGTCAGGAGATCGAGACTATCCTGGCTAAAACGGTGAAACCCTGTCTCTACTAAAAATACAAAAACTTAGCCAGGCGTGGTGGTGGGTGCCTGTAGTCTCAGGTACTCGGGAGGCTGAGGCATGAGAATGGCACGAACCCAGGAGGTGGAGCTTGCAGTGAGCCAAGATCGTGCCACTGCACTCCAGCCTGGGCAACAGAGCCAGAGTCTGTGTCAAAAAAAAAAAAAAAAAATTTGTTACTGGGTGAGTGTCTTCATAGAGGTGAAGTAAAAGAGATTTTCCTCTGTCCAAGGAAGAGCGTTCTGTGATCAGCTGGCGAAAGTATTCTGCTCTACCTGGGAGGCATATTTTTATAACAGAACTGTCACAGTTCAATGACATGTCACATTCAAGGTTAGCCAGGATTCTGAGCTCTGACTCTGCCCATTGGGCCTCCCACGCAAACTTTCTCACAGCAGAAGGGATACAGTGACCAGCTATCGTAGAATTCTGGTCCTGCTGCTGCTCCAGCCAAAAGTTTATAAACTGCCTTCTGGCTTAAGCGTCAGCCTCTTTTGACATCAGTTAAAGAAAATCAGTCCCTAAGTCGAGCCAACTCAAATTAGTTTACAATCAAAAATCAATTTTCTACTGGAAAAGTGGTGAAAACAGCCTAAGAGTCAATGTCACAAAGAGTGGGTGTGAATCCTAGTTCTGCCACTCACTAGCCTTGACTAAACTACTTCACTTCTGTGCCTTACCATCCATGCTTTCATCTTCCATACGTGGGTATAACAGCGACTCACCCTCATTTACGTTGTGAAGATAAAAACTTACATCAGATAAGGCACTTAATAAATTACAGCTCTGCAGTGACCCACTTCCACCTGAAACCCCTGAAACACTGCATGGGCAGTGGGTAATCGTCCCTCTCTGACATAGTTTTGAAAACTGTTTTTCTTATTTAAAAGTAATACATTCTCGCTGCAGAAAAATTGCAAAGCAAAAAAAAAGTACAAAGAATTGGGGAAAAAGAGGTTTTTTTGGCATATTTCTAACATTCTGGCATATTTCATTTCAGCTGTTTTGCTATGTTTATTTTATGACATATTTTTAGAATATTTACAAAATTTTTAAAAAGTGTAAAGAAGAAAAGCAAATACCATCAACTCTACTACCCAGAGCCAATCAATTCTATTATATTGGCATATTTCCCTCCAATGTTTAGCCTAGGCATTTAAAAAATGTAACTGACTGATCATGGCCAGGCTGGAATCCTCTTTTTCAGATTAATGTGATACATTTCTATGACTCACATTTCTCTTTTAATGAAACATTACTTACTGTTTTTACCATCTTTAAGAGTCATGTTTCTGGTATAAGAGATATTCAGTCTTCTTCCACTGCTAGACGAAAATGGAGAGAATTGATCTAGAAAAAATTTAAAATTCAGTAACAAACTTATGAGTATCAAGCCTATGAAATTTACACCTTACAAAAGAAAACATAAAATGCAAGTGCTGGCCGGGCACAGTGGCTCACGCCTGTAATCCCAGCACTTTGGGAGGCCAAGGCGGGCGGATCATGAGGTCAGGAGATCGAGACCATCCTAGCTAACACGGTGAAACCCCGTCTCTACTAAAAATACAAAAAAATTAGCTGGGCATGGTGACGGGCACCTGTAGTCCCAGCTACTCTGGAGGCTGAGGCAGGAGAATGGCGTGAATCCGGGAGGTGGAGCTTGCAGTGAGCCGAGATTGCGCCAATGCACTGGATCCAGCCTGGGCGACAGAGCAAGACTCCGTCTCAAAAAAAAAAAACAAAAAAACACACATCCTAAACTGGCAGCTCAGATGTGCTTTTTTTGTTCTTCTTGTTGTTTTAAGTTTAAAGGGATAGTTTTGTTTACATCTTTTGAAATTTCATGTGAAAAATTCTAGCTTCTATTGAAGAATCTGAATATTTGCAATCTAAACTCTAATCCCATAGTGGCATAAACTGTACCACAGTCACCACCTTTTGATGGGGCAAATTCATTCCAGGTCACCAGTCTCTACTATTCACTATTTTTCTTTCACCTGGCCTCTTTTACTCTTTTATGTTTTTATGTTGTTGGCCCAGCCCTTATAGGCTTTTTTTTTTTTCTTTTTTGAGACGAGTCTCGTTCTGTCGCCCAGGATGGAGTGCAGTGGCATGATCTTGGCTCACTGCAACCTCCACCTCCTGGGTTCAAGTGATTCTCCTGCCTCAGCCTCCAGAGTAGCTGGGATTACAGGTGGGTGCCATCACAGCCGGCTAATTTTTCTATTTTTGGTGGAGATGGGGTTTCACCATGTTGGCCAGGCTGGTCTCAAACTCCTGACCTTAAGTGATCCACCCACCCTGGGCCTCTCAAAGTGTTGGGATTACAGGCATGAGCCACCGCGCCTGGCCCCTTATAGGCATTTGGGTGTGTATCCTCTATTGGACAATATCCAGGAGCTTCAGCATAGCTAAGCTGACGCAATTTATTCTGAACCTCATATCTGTACCAATTATAAACTTTCAAAAGGAAGGTCACAGTAAGACAACGCTCCATTCTAAAAACGTTAAGTTCAGGCTCAGGAATACCACATGGGACATATTTAGATGCATTTTCATTCAATGTAAAAGGATAAAATGAGGATAGAGCACAAATCTTCTAAAGATGCAGTTTTTGGGACTTAAAACATTTTACATTTTAAGCTTTCAATACAGCTATCTTGAATGAATCTAAATGAATTCAGAAATTAAAGATTCTAATGATAGGATCCTATAATAATACGGGTTCAGTATCACTTACCCAAAATGCTTGGGACCAGAAGTGTTTTGAATTTCAGATTTTTTTTTTTTTTGGATTTTGGATTATTTGCATTATATTTAACTGGCTTAGCATCCCTGATCCAAGTATCTGGAATCTGAACTGTTCCAATGAGCATTTCCTTTGAGCATCATGTTAGTGCTGAAAAAGCTTCCGATTCTGGAGCATTTTGGATTTGGGGATTTGGGATGCTCAAACTGTATAGGGTAATATAATAATTACCAATAAAAGAGAAAAATAGATCAGATTTTTAAAAATTCTGTTTGCTCCGAAAGTCAGAGCTAGCCTGAAATGCAAAAAGTATGCGAAAGCTGAGATTTTGTATCAATTTAAAGGGCAGAACTTTTTTTTTTTTAAATACTTTAAGTTCTAGGGTACATGTGCACAAGGTGCAGGTTTGTTACATATGTATACATGCGCCATGTTGGTGTGCCGCACCCATTAACTCGTCATTTACATTAGGTATATCTCCTAATGCTATCCCTCCCCCCTCCCCCCACCCCACGACAGGCTCCGGTGTGTGATGTTCCCCACCCTGTGTCCAAGTGATCTCATTGTTCAATTCCCACCTATGAGTGAGAACATGCGGTGTTTGGTTTAAAGGCAGAACTTTCTAATGGAGAACTGACTGAAACTATAAGCTACCTGATGAGGTAATGAACTTCCAGTTTCCCAAGGTGTTAGGAAGAAGTTGGGCAACAGCTTAGTGGGTGTGCTGGGGTAGGGATGCAATGCATATGTGTGGTAGCCAGGATGAACCCCACTATGGCCCTTCCTATGCTTGGATTCTATGACACTATGAAGTCTCTAAGTAGACATTCAATCACAGGATGGAAAAAGCGGAAGTAATTCGACAATAAGTCATGGGTAACCCTAGGGAATCTAAGTCTCCAGTCTTAGATTGTCTTGAGACTCTGGGACAAAGGGAGTTGCTGCAGGTACAGAGGACAAAACAAAGTAGGGCTATGAGGAGTGGCGAACAAAAGAAGTGATAAGAAATTAGTGTAGGATGTGGGGAGAACAAGCGTTTGACTGAAAAGAGATCCATTTCCTTTTTTTTTTTTTTTTTTAGATGAAGTCTCACCCTGTTGTCCAGGCTGGAGTGCAGTGGCGTGATCTCAGTTCACTGCAACCTCCGCCTCCCGGGTTCAAGCGATTCTCTTGTCTCAGCCTCCCGAGTAGCTGGGACTACAGGTGCGTGCCACCATACCCAGCTTATTTTTTTGTATTTTTAGTAGAGACAGGGTTTCACCATGTTAGCCAGGATGGTCTTGATCTCCTGACATCATGATCCGCCCGCCCTGGCCTTCTAAAGTGCTGGGATCACAGGCACGTGCCACCACGCCCAGCTAATTTTTTGTATTTTTAGTAGAGATGGGGTTTCACCGTGTTAGCCAGGATGGTCTTGATCTCCTGACATCATGATCCAGCCGCCCTGGCCTCCCAAAGTGCTGGGATTACAGACGTGAGCCACCGCGCCTGGCCAAAGAGATCCATTTCTACAACGTTAGGTGATTAGTTACACTCAGTTAATGGGTTAAACAGTGTTTATATGGGTGCATCCATGGTAAGTGAAGAGCTTTCCTTCATACTAAAAAACACATCTGCAAAGAATGGTGTCAGTCACTGAGAGGAGAAAAGAGAGGTCAGTGTGCCATACAGAAAGAAAAGCATGTTCAATGATGATTTGCAAAACTTGACAAGCAGAGGAAAGAGAAAAGCCTTCCATACCATGTGCCTGAAGAGTGAAAGCGTCGGTCATGGCTTTCTCCTTGAGGATGAGACCCAGGGCTGCCTGGCATAAAGACTCTTTGGCTGCAGCCTTCCGACTGAGCAACAACTGTTTGTGGTGTTGAGGGATGAAATCAGTGTGCACGTTCCCTGCTTCAAACTCTGGGTGGCCAGACAGGTTGAGTAAGAAGTCAATGTTGGTGTGCAGTCCAACAATCTAGGAAGAGAATAAACCCCCAGTTCCTGCTGAGTGGGGAAAACAATATGTTCAGAAAACCATCTGCTGTTTTTATCTAAGTATTTTCTACTGTGAACAACTCTTAGGAAAAATAAAAAACCTACTAAGGTACCATGTGGCAACAGGACAATT
Organism: Pan paniscus; assembly: GCF_029289425.2. Lineage (NCBI taxonomy): Eukaryota > Metazoa > Chordata > Mammalia > Primates > Hominidae > Pan > Pan paniscus. The sequence goes on from NC_085926.1 coordinate 180,903,562, forward strand.
CTCAGGAAAAAAAACACAAAAAACCATCTCACTATCACTATGTCCATCCACTATTACTATATCCATCTGGACTTGACACTAAAAATTACATTTTAATATGACAAAGAGGATGCTGGAAATACCGAGGCACTTACTTGACTCAGGTTAGGAACATAATAAATGTTAAGAAACATAAATGAAATTCATTTGCAAGTTATCGAAGACTTGCTGCTCAGAACACTTCCACAGAATAGGAAGACTGCAAACAGCAAGCTGGATTGCTATACTGGGGAGAGGATAGGATTAAATGCCCTCAAAAGAGCTTCTTTCCAACAATAAAATCCAAATTTTATATACCGATACAAAAATTTTAAAAGGTATAAAATTAACCCAAATACACCAATAAATGGGATCAAAAGTAAAACCAGCTATCTGAGCTTTGGGTTCATTCATTTACTCATCCATTCCTTCATTCATTTAACAGCCATTTCCTGAGCATCTCTTAAGTGCCAGGCTCTGATCCAGGCACTGGGGACATAGTGAGGAACAAAACGTATGATGTCCCTGCCTTCACAGTCTCTGCTTACATTCTAGGGCAACAAGTAACAATATCTGTAAACAGGTATTGAATATAATGTTACATGCTATGAAGAAAATGAAGGCTGGCTAAGAGGATAAAGAATAACAAAAGGTCATACTTTAAATGGGGCAGCCTGGGAAAGGGCTCAGAGCAGGAGAGCAGGGTAGTCAGGAGGGAGCCCTGCAATCATGTGGGGGAAGAACATTCTGGAAGATTGGGCAGGAATGCATGGCTCCATGCTGAGTGAGTCTCAGAAGCAGTGAGGCGGCCAGTGTGGTTGCAGCCACAGAGACCAGAGCTTTGATCAATTATTAACAATAAGTTGAATAACTGGGTTAATAAATCCTTCTATGAGCCAAATCAATGTGGTATGGGACTTTCTGCACCAAGGAAATTAATGTTCTACAGAAAAATAACAAACTCTATTAAAGGGATGAAACTGAACATAATTATTTTACTTTAGAGAAAAACTACTGGACTGTAGGCATACTGGGTAGCGAAAACAACATTCAGGAAAACATCTGCTTTTATTTCCTAAGTATTTTCTACTGTGGACAGCTCTTAGGAAAAATAAAAAACCTACGAAGGTACCATGTATAGCTGGCCTTATCTACAGAGTGAATAGGATTTCACCGAAGCATAGCACTGACACTAACAATTTTACTTCTGCAATCTTTCTTTTGTAACTGAAATGAAGAAGTCCTCAAACCCTGTTCTGGCCCACGCAAAATTCTCCCATATGAAACTATTTTGTTTGGGCAATTGATGGAAATAGAAAATATGCTGACGAGACCAAGGCCCTGCCAAAGACAAAGGCTGACCTCTGGTGCTGACCAAACACATCAAGGTCACTGGCACGGTCTCAGATCACTCACATTGTACTGACGAAGGCTGTACCTCAGTTTTGTCAATGCCGCCTGGCGATCTGCTGCCCACACGACCAGCTTCGCAATCATGGGGTCATAATGCACGGAAACTTCGTCTCCTGAAATTGAAAACCACGGTAACCTCTTCAAGTCAAAACAAGAAGGAATAAAATACAACGAGCAAGACATTTTGTTATGTACATTTCACGCTTAATCCTCATAAACCCCTGCATGATAAATAACAACAACACAAATTTATTCATGAGGACCCTGAGGTTCAGAGGGCTTTGAAAACTCACCAGGTGTAACGAGGTGGGCCACCCAACAGCACCAGGCCCTAACGTGGTGATTCAATGGCACACAAGCTGGCTTTCCCTGTCCTATCTTCTTCTGAAGCTTCTTTTCCCTTCTCATTTTCAAAGTCAACACAATCTCCCTCCACCCTCTCACATTCCCCTCATTTCTGCCCTTAGCATTCCCCTCCCCTCCACTCTTTCAGTTTCCGTACTAGTCAAGCAAGTTTAATAATTTCTCTGTCCTGCAGGGTTGCTGGGAGGAGTGACAATAAAGTGACAAGTGCCATACCTGGCAAAGCTGATAAACCAATGGCAGCTATCATCACTGGGATGGTTACAGTCCTAGAGAACAAGAATCTGAACCAGGGCACATTCCACTGGTTAGAAATGGTTCAAGTAGAAAGGATGTGGTGTGTTGAAAAGAACGTTGTTGCAGGGTCTTTCCATGATTTTGGCAGGTCACTTGACCTCTTTGAACCCCAGAGTCCTCGTTGATAAGATTAGAGGTGCCTACAGGTGGCTCACGCCTGTACTCCCAAGACTTTGGGAGGCCGAGGTGGGCAGATCACAAGGTCAGGAGTTCAAGACCAGCCTGGCCAACATAGTGAAACCCTGTCTCTACTAAAAATACAAAAAATTAGCCGGGCGTGGTGGCGGGTGCCTGTAATTCCAGCTACTCGGGAGGCTGAGGAAGGAGAATCATTTGAACCTGGGAAGTGGAGGTTGCAGTGAGCCAAAATCGTGCCATTGCACTCCAGCCTGGGCAACAAGAGTGAAACTCCATCTCAGAAAAAAAAAGAAAAAAAAAAAAAGGAAAGAACCGGTGGGGCAAGCAGAGTTAAGATGCTTTGCTAAGTTAAAAAGTCTACTAACTACCAAATCTTGCTGTGGCTTATCCAGAGCTCTCAAAATGCTGCCAATTTATTTTTAAGAAGACCTAAATCCTCATTTTGGCTTTCAGGACACTAGGATTTGCCTTCAACCCATGTCTCCAGTCATATATTTTCTTACTATTCTTCAAACATACCTTTTTCTCTTTTCTTCACTCTTCATTATGCTGTTTAAATCTACCTATCTAAATCCATTCCAGACATCCTCTTAAAAACTTGTCCTGGCCAGGCATGGTGGCTCACCCCTGTAATCCCAGCACCTTGAAAGGCCAAGGTGGGCAGATCACTTGAGGCCAGGAGTTTGAGACCAGCCTAGCCAACATGGTGAAAACCTGTCTCTACTAAAAATACAAAAAAAAAAAAAAAAAAAATTAGCCAGGCATGGTGGTATACACCTGTAATCCCAGCTACTAGGGAGGCTGAGGCCTGAGAACTGCTTAAGTCAGAGAGATAAAGGTTGTAGTGAGCTGAGATCACACCACTGTACTCCAGCCTGGGCACAGAGTGAGACCTTGTCTCAAAAACAAAAACAAACAAAAAAACAAACAAACAAAAAACTTGTCCTAATTATATCAGTCTAGTGTGACCTCTTACCCCTGAGAATTGCTATATCCCATCACTGTATAACTTATTCCAGCAATTGAAATTAAGATGACAGGAGACCGTGGAGACTCAGAGCACTGACTCTGGAGCCAGACTGCCTGGGTCTGAATCTTGGCTCCAAGGATGACCTTGGACAAGTCACTTAACTCTTCTGTGCTCCAGTTTCCTCATCTAGAAAACAGGGATGATAATAATGCCTACTTACCGGGTACTTCTCATGGTGAAAGGAACACAAGTAGAAAAATCACCTAGAGCAGTGCCTGTAAGTAGGAAGTCCTAAATAATCACTAGTTATGACCACTGTTATTAATCATATGCTGAACTGTGATAGCTCTTCCACTGTTTCTTTACTGTAATTTTTTTATTGTTTAGCTTATACTAAGTTTATGTGTTAATTCTCCAACTTGACTTTATGTCCTTTGAAGGCAGTCTGCCTTGTGCATAGCAGATATCAGTCATCTTAAATCATTTTCGGAATGAGGCAAGGTCAAGAACAGTACACACAAAATATTTCCTGGTTAGGTTTGACCAAGTACTGCTGAATTTCAAAAAAAAGGAGTCCATTGTTGAAAAATACTCGTTATTCTTTAAAAATAACAATTCCAGAGGCAAAAAGTAATGGTTACTGAGAAATCACTTAAATTCTTTATTTTAAAATATGCTAGACAGTTCTGTAAGACTCAGGGATAAGAATGTGTCCAAAAACAATAATGTACTAAAAACTTAAAAAGAGTGAGACTTTTCATTTTCTTTCACTTTACCTTGCCGTACTCCAGTTTCAATCCTGGTGGAAGGGTCTGCTCGAGGAGTAGAGAGGTGCACTAATGGGCCAGCCACAGGCATGAAGTTATTGCTAGGATCTTCTGCATATATTCTAGCTTCGAAGGCATGGCCCTGCAGAGTTATTTCTTCCTGGCTCAAAGGAATCTTCTCTCCTGCTGCAATCTGGCAATAGAATAGTGTTTCTTATGAAATCTACCGTATAGCGGCTACCAGACTTAGTAAATCAATGGTCTTGCTTTTTTTCTAGGTAAAATGTACATTTAGGTTTTGTAATGCAGCCAAATAAAAACTATTATTTTGTCTACTCATTTGAGTATTGGGCAAAACAAAAAATTAAAAAACAGATGCAGCTTGGCAACAGTCTATCATTTGGGGTATCGGAGTTTTTAAATGGCAAAAGCAGGCAAAGTGATGGCTAACTTACAAATATAAAAATCAGTGTTTGTTCAATATAATCAAAACCAAAACTTCTTACTGGCAACACACTCTCAGTTTTCATTTAAAACATTAGCACTTAATTCCCAAATCAATTTTTTTAAAAAAATAGTATATTATTAGTGTTTAGGACTAGATTCACAGCCAAGCAAAAAGTGTAGCTGACATTGTCATCCTACGCTGTAATCTTCACCAGTAAGTGGGTGATAAAGCAAAACAGAAAGGGGAAAATGATGGTTTTTCAATTTTGTTATGTTGATATGTACTGCATGATACCAGATTACAAACAGGGTGATCACTATTGTTTGTTGTTACTATAATTATTACTATTTTAGTTATTATGTACCAATACAACAAATCACTCTCTTCAATTAACTAGTATAAATTGGAAATGGCTATTGGAGGACACATTGCACTTTCTCTCTTTACTCTTAAGTTTTTTTCCAAGATGAGAAAATGACAACCTGAGAAAGCAATATAGATACAGGAAAATCTAGACTCTAAGTAACTTAGCATGACATTGAACTAAACCGGTAAGTATAAAACAGAAGCAAAAGTTTCATTTTTCTGAATCTGTAAATATGAAAGATCAGGATGCACAGCAGTTAAGAATGAAAGGAAACGGAACTAAGTTAAATGCCTTTATGGCAGTATATTTTGAAAACACCTCAGGCTCTGCAGCCAGATTGCCTAGGTTCAAATTTTGTCTCTATACTTACTTTGTCATCTAGACAAGTTTCTTAAGCTTTCCATGCTTCAGAGAAAAGTGTCTGGCATACAGTCAGCACTATGTTACCTATTATCATTCCATCCTTAGGATCTAGAACCAGAAATACCATTTGACCCAGCAATCCCATTACTGGGTATATACCCAAAGGATTATAAATCACTCTACTATAAAGACGCATGCATGTGTATGTTTATTGCAGCACTGTTCACAATAGACTTGGAACCAGTTTTTTAATGTTTTAATAAATAATTCCGGGTCGGGTGTGGTGGCTCATGCCTGTAATCCCGGCAATTTGGGAGGCCGAGGCAGGCGGATCACCTGAGGTCAGGAATTCAAGACCAGCCTGGCCAACATGGTGAAACCCTGTCTCTACTAAAAACACAAAAATTAGCCGAGCATGGTGGCACACGCCTGTAATCCCAGCTACACGGGAGGCTGAGGCAGGAGAATTGCTTGAAGCCGGGAGGTAGAGGTTGCAGTGAGCTATCACGCCATTGCACTCCAGCCTGGGCAAAAAGAGCAAAACTCTGTCTCTTGTGTTCACCTTGACTTGTCTTTGCCTGTCCATTTTCCTCCAAGCTTGGCTTCCACTTGAGCCCAGAAAAGACAGGCCCCAATCACGCCTCTGGGTCTTTGGAGATATGTGCCATTTGAGTTCTCTCAGGCTGACACTGGCTCTCCGGAACCCCTAACCTTGACATTTTCACCAGCTTTCCCTGAACACTGTATGTTAACTATCTGTATCTGCAGCCTGAACCCAGGACACTTACATCAGTCATCATTCAACCCTTGTTCTAGGAAGGCTTGACTGCACAGGCAGGTCCTCGAGCTTAGACTCTTGACTCACCAAATGGTGAGCCCCTTTGTTTTACCTCTGTTTGAAGGCCAGATGCCAAATGCCTTGAACTCTATAAACCAGGTCCAGCAGCTTCCCTAAGTTCTAGTGTCCCTCCCCAGATGATAAAAGCTGGCTTCTCTTTCTGAAGAGCCTTGACAAGCTCTTACAAGAAATAAATGTCTGCTGGTTTCCTTAATACCCAAAAGCTTTCTCCTTCCTTAATCCTTAGAAACCTTTTTTTCTCTTATGATTTCCAAAGTCGAAACTCTCTTGATTTACTGCTTCAGAAAAATTATCCTCCTTTTCCTTGAATTCTGGAAATATAAACACTCCTTCCAGAAGTTTCCAAAGCCACGACAGTTTTTCTTGACACTCACTAAAACTTACTAGCTTGCTGTGCCTGGTTTTCATTAACACCCTAGGATATAGAGCCCTAGAAGAACCTTTTGGCTCAATTAAAACCACCAATCACCCCCAAGGAACCAACAAAAGGAGTATCATATTATTATCTACAGAAGTTCTGAAAAGATAAAATTACCAAAATAATCAAGATTTTAGCGTCACACCATGAAAAAAACAATTTAGATGCAGGATATATAAGGAACCAAGAATCCTACATATATCAGGACCGTCTATATTACTTAACAAATTTTTTCATGTTAGGAAAAAGAAGGCTAAAGTAAAATCTATTGTTCTTATGAGAACAAAAACAGACTAAGCTATTATTAATATTTGAGAAGTATGTTTTGTGGAATTCTGGTTTATACCAGTGCTTCTCAAACTATCCATAGTAAAAGAACAGTTATAAACTTACATGTTTGAAAAATACAGTAGGCATGTCATAGCAATGCCAAAATGCTTTAAAAGTTTCCAAACATTTACTCTGAATGAACATTTACTCATGGGCCGGCAACAGCCATAAATCCGCACTTTACTTGGATCATTCTAGACCATCTCCTTGGCTCTTCATTCCCAACTCTGCCTTAGCTCATTTCATCTTGCCTAGTATCTGCCCTGATCTGAAACCGAATGATGGCCTGGCCCAGAATGCTGTGGCCTTAGGTAGACCATGAGGCTTTGACCTTGAGGTGATGTGGTTGTGAGCAAGCCCCTGTGACACAATCTCACCTGCTGGCTGCCCGGGCCTAGGGGGAAGTGAATCTGAGTCCCTAAAGTGCCAAAAAAAGCTACAGCATCAAATGTGGCTTCACTTTTAACCTCCCATCTTCCTGTCCTCATAACCACCAAGAACTGAACCCTGTCCAAAATGACACCTGTTTTAGGAGGCCAGAAGGTAGTAACCTATTCTCAAGACTGTTTTGTTGTTGTTGTTGTTGTTGTTGAATTATAGATTCAGGTGGTACACGTGAATGTTTGCTACATGGGTATTTTGCATAATGCTGGGATTTGGGCTTCTGATGAACCCATCACTCAAACAGTGAACATGGTACCATTTAGGTAGTTTTTCAGCCCTCACATCCCTCCCATCAAGACTGATCTTTTTTTTTTTTTTTTTAAGATGGAGTACCCAGGCTGGAATGCAGTGGCGCGATCTCGGCTTACTGCAACCTCTGCCTCCCAGGCTCAGTGATTCTCCTGCCTCAGCCTCCTGAGTACCGGGGACTACAGGCACCCGGCACCACGCCCGGCTAATTTTTGTATTTTTGGTAGAGACAGGGTTTCACCACATTGGCCAGGCTGGTCTCGAACTCCTGACCTCAGGTGATCCACCTGCCTTGGCCTGCCAAAGTGCTGGGACTACAGGCTTGAGCCACCGCACCCAGCCAAGGCTGATTTTTAATAGAAAAAATATTCTCACTCTAAGCTGCCACTCCACCAAGTCAGTTCCTGTGATCATCTCAGTAACAGGATGTTCCACTTGCAGCCTTGTATTCATCTCCATGAAATAGAAATTATATTTCGAGTCCATAATAAACTCCACAGTCCCTAAAAGGTAAAAAACAATGGTCATATTCAATAATGTATAATCAGTAGCAAACCAAAATCTTCCATGATGCATCACATCAAGTTTTACCGCTGTCTTCATTCAATGGTAACACTTTGCATTTCATGAAGAAAACATCTCGCATTTGCAGCAGCATATGAATCTTAGTCAAAAATAGAGAGCTGCATGAAATTTGGCAATGGAAAAGTATATTTGGGGTTGTGAGCAAATGGTAAGCCCAAATTATGAATCCGTTTCAGCTTGTAACAGTGAGAACAAGGGTGGACCACATGTTACTGCCTCAGAGCACCAAGATCCTGGGAGCCTCATACCATGACATCCCATCTCACCCTAACCCCATGGAGAAAAAGAAAACTTTTTTTTCCCTGATTGTGGGCTCCTAGGAATTTCTTTTTAAAGTCCTTTTGCTGGTAACCCATTGAAAGATTGTTTGGCAACTAAACCTTATGTTAATATCTATTGGCATTCTATTAAGCTCTAAAAAATTTCCCCTAACTTTATTAAGGTTTAATTTTAGACAACAAACTGTAACTATTTTAAGTGTAGGCATGTGATTTAGCAATTGAATACAATCACAGAACCACAATGAAACTACAGAACATTTCCATCAACCAAAAAGTTCCCTTGTTCCCATTTGGAATCAGTCCCTTCACTAAACCCTGGGATCCAGGAAACCACCAATCTGCTTTCTGTCACTATAGTTTTTCTAGAATTTTATATAAATGAAATAATATAGTTTGTAGTCTTCTGTGTTTTTCTCTTAGCTTAAAGTGAATACAATGTAAAGTTGTTTTTAAAAGCGTGGTCACAACCCATTAGTGGATTTTAAAATCAATTTTTTTTTTTTTTTTTTTAAGACGGAATCTCACTCTGTCATCCAGGCTGGGGTGCAATGGCGTGATCTTGGCTCACTGCAACCTCTGCCTCCCGGGTTCAAGCAATTCCTCCACCTCAGCCTCCTGAGTAGATGGGACCACAGGTGCACACCACTATGTCCAGCTAATTTTTTTGTATTTTTAGTAGAGATGGGGTTTCACCATGTTGGCCAGGCTGGTCTTGAACTCCTGACCTCAAGTGATCCACCTGCCTCAGCCTCCCAGAGTGCTGGGATTACAGGTGTGAGCCACTGTGCCCAGCTTAAAATCAATTTGAAAATCAATCTGATCCGGCATCTAAGGAGCTTAGAAGCTGCCACTCTGTCCTATCAAGTAAAAAGCTGAACAAGCTGAAAATCAACAATTTTTAAATTTGTCAGAGAAATCAGGTCACAGGGCAAGCTGCTTGTCCTCAGAACCAGAGAGACAGACAACTGACAGGCAGATATAGAGATGCCATGAGGAGAAGCCTGAGCTGTAATTGACAAATTCCTGGTAGCTCAGTGTGGACAACTCTGAGAGTTAAAAACTCCAAGGCGACCCAGTTACAGGAGGACCTCACACTTTTGTGAGTTTTACCTCCAGGAGCTCTACCAGGTCTTCACAGTGAATATCAGAGAAAAATCCTCCCATGCTTCCAGCTCAGAAGGGAAATGAAACCACTTTGAAATACACCAAAACATTCAAGGTTTACCCTTGAGAAAAACTATTTTATCAGAGCCTAAACGATTGGGATTTTATCAGAGCCTAACCTCACTGGGGGAGGAGAAATACCCAACTCCAGCCTTTGCCAGACATACTGTCCACCCTAAGGGGTGGGGGAAAACAAAACAAAAACATACCAGGAAGCACTGGTGAAGTTCACACACCAGGGGCACAGGCTCAGCAAGACTGAGATCTGATCATGGGACAATAGAACATGCCCCCTCCAGCCTTATCACATTACCAAAGGCCTGTTTAGCAAAATTCTCTTTACCCAGTACACCATGTCCATCTTTCAACAAAAAATTACAAGGCATACTAAAAGGCAAAAAACACAGTTTGAAGAGACTGAAGAAGCATCAGGTATGGCAGGAATGTTTGAATTATCAGACACAGAAATTCTAAACTGTGATTAACAGGCTAAGGGCTTTAATGAAAAAAGTAGACAACATGCAAGAACAGATAGATAATGTAAGCAGAGAGGTGAAAATTCTAAGAAAGAATAAAAAGGAAATGCTAGAATTGAAAAAAAAACCCATAACCCTAATAGAAATGAAGCATGCTTTGATGGGCTCATTAGTACGTTGGGTATGGCAGGGAAAGAACGTCTGAACTTGAGGATATGACAACAGAAACTTCCAATTCTGAAAAACAGTGAGAAAAAAAACCTTAAACAGAACAATACCTAGCACTGCAAGACAACTACAAAAGGTATTAACTACGCAGAACGAGAATACCAGAAGGAGAAGAAAGGAAGGAACAGAAGTAATCTTTGAAACAATAATAACATGTTACTGCATACTGTAGGCAACTGTAACACAGTGGTAAGTATTTGTGTATCTACATATATCTAAACCTAAAGAAAGTAATGCATTGTACTATGATGTTACAGTTGCCACAATGTCACTGGATAGGAATTTTTCAGCTGCATTTTAATCTTATGGAACCATTGTTATATTGAATAAAATGGTGTTATGCAGTATATGACTGTACTTGATATGCTAAAAAAGGAGAGGAAATTGGATCATAGAAGATGCTCAATTAAAACCATGAAAGGCAGAAAAAGTCTGAAAGATAAAAATAGGAACAAACAAGGGGAATAAATAGAAAACAATAATAAATATGGTAAATATTAATCAAAGTATATTAATAATCACTTTAAATGTTGATGTCTAAATATACCAATTAAAAGACAGAGATTGTTGGAGTAGATTAAAAAACAAAAGACAAATATATGTTATCTACAAGAAATCCACTTTAAAGACTTATAGACTTAAAGTAAAAACAGACAAAGAATATGCTAACACCAAAGAAAGTGCGAGTAGCCATCTTAATTTTAGAGCAAACTTCAGAGCAGGGAAAGTTATCAGGGATAAGGAGGGGCATTAAACAATGATAAAAGGGTAGACATAACAATTTTTAACATGCATGTACCTAACAACAGAGCATAAAATATATGTAGCAAAAAAGAATTGTAAGGAGAAATAGATTAATTCACTATTACAGTTGGAGACTTTAACACCCATCTGTTATTAAATAGATATGGATGATCCAGCAGGCAGAAAATCACTAAGGACATAGTTGAATTCAACAACACCATCAATCAACTGGATACAACTGTCATCTATAGACTATTTCATCCAACAACAGCAGAACACATTCTCAAGCTAGAAAGGAATATTCACCAGGATAGACCACATTCCGGACCATAAACCACATCTTAACAAATTTAAAAGAATATAAATCATAACAGTGTCTGCTCTCAGAACATAACAGAATTAAACTAGAAATCACTAACAGAAGGATATCTGGAAAATCCTAAGATATTTGGATATTAAACAACACACTTCTAAATGACACCTGAATCAATAAAGAAATCTCAAGAAAAAATTTAAAATATTCTCAACTAAATAAAAATACAACTTTCAAAATTTGTAGAATGCATCAAAAGCAGTGCTTAGTGGGAAATTTATAGCATTGAATGTATATATTAGAAAAGAAAATACCAAAATCAAGAATCTAAGCTTATATTTTAATTAATGAGAAGAGAACAGCAAATTAAATCCAAAGTAAGCAGAAGAAATAATAAAAATAAAAGCAAAAATTAATGAAATTGAAAATGGAAAATCAATAGAAAAAAATCACCAAAACACAAACCAGTTCCTTGAAAAGATCAATAAAATCAGTAACCTTGGCCACAGCGGGCAGCTCAAAAGGTCAAGAGATCAAGACCATCCTGGCCAAGATGGTGAAACCCATCTCTACTAAAAAAATATAAAAATTAGCTGGGTGTAGTGGCGTGCACCTGTAGTTCCCAGCTACTCGGGAGGCTGAGGAAGGAGAATTGCTTGAACCCAGGAGGCAGAGGTTGCAGTGAGCCAAGATCTCACCATTGCACTCCAGCCTGGCGACAGAATGAGACTTTGTTTCAAAAAAAAAAAAAGAAAAAAGAAAAGAAACAAAAACACAATAACCTTTAGCCAGGTTAACTAAGAAAAAAAGAAGAGAGAAAATACAAATTGCTAGTAACGGAACAAAAAGAGGTCTATTACTACAGGTCCCATGGACATTAAAATGATAATAAAGAAATATTATGAATAATTCTATGCCCACAAATTTGATAACCTAGATGAAATGAACCAATTCCTTCAAAGACACAATCTGTCAAAACTCCTACAAGAAAGAGAGAACCTAGGGCCAGGTGCAGTGGCTCATGTGTGTAATCCCAACACTTTGGGAGGCCAAGGTGGGAAGACTGCTTGAGCTCAGGGGTTTGAGACCAGCCTTGGCAATACAGGGGGACCCTGTCTCTACTAAAAAATTTAAAAATTAGCTGAGTGTTGTGGCACATGCCTGTAGTTCCAGCTACTTGGGAGGCTGAGGTGGGAAGATCACTTGACTCCAGGAAGTGGAGGTTGCAGTGAGCATAGGCCAGGTATGGTGGCTCACGCCTGTAATCCCAGCACTTTGGGAGGCCATGGCAGGAGGATCCCTTGGGGCCAAGAGTGTAAGACCAGCCTGGGCAATATGAGACCCTGTCTCTATAAAATTAAATTAAAAAAAGAGAATCTGAATAGCTATATTTATTAAAGAGATTAAGTCAATAATTAATAACCTTCCAAAACAGAAAGCACAAGGCCAGCTGAGTATAATATAACCTAGACAAGCTTGAGTATGGTGGTGACTTTTTATATATAACACCAAAGGCATGATCTACAAATAATTTATATACTGGACTTCATTAAAACTTAAAACTTCTGCTCTGTGAAAAGGAAAGTCGGCCGGGCGCGGTGGCTCAAGCCTGTAATTCCAGCACTTTGGGAGGCTGAGGTGGGCGGATCACCTGAGGTCAAGAGTTTGAGATCAGCCTGGCTAAAGTGGTGAAACCCTGCCTCTACTAAAAATGCAAAAAAGTAGCTGGGTGTGTGATGGCACGTGCCTGTAATCCCAGCTACTCAGGGGGCTGGGACAGGAGAATCATTTGAACCTGGGAGGCGGAGGTTGCAGTGAGCCGAGATCACACCATTGCATTCCAGCCTGGGAGACAGAGTGAGACTCTGTCTCAAAAAAAAAAAAAAAAAAAAAAAAAAAGAAAGGGAAAGTCGAGAAGTGAAGACAAGCCTCAGACTGACAGTGTTTGCAAAGGCACATCTGATAAAGAACTGTCATTCAAAATATACAAAGAACTCTTAAAACTCAACAATAGGAAAACAAACAACCTGATTAAAAAATGGGTGAAAGACCTGAACAGACACTTCATCAAAGAAGATATAAAGATGGCAAGTATGCATATGAAAAGATGTTCAACACTGTATGTCATTAGGGAAGTGCAAATTAAAACAATGAGATACCAAATGGCCTGAATCCAAAACACTGACATCACCAAAAGCTGGAGAGGATTTGGAGCAACAGGAAACCTCTTTTGTTGCTGACAGGAATGCAAAATAGTACAGCCACTTTAGAATAGAGTTTGTCAGTTTCTTCCAAAACTAAATATTCTTTTACCATGTGACCCAGTAGCACGCTCCTTAGTATTCACCCAAATAAACTAAAAAATTATGTCCATACAAAAGCCTGTTTGTTTTCAGGGTGTTTATAGCAGCTTTATTCATAATTGCCAAAACTTGGAAGTAACCAAGATGTCCTTCAGTAGCTAAATAGATAATAAACTCTGAGACATCGAGACAATGAAATATTATTCAGCATAAAAAAGAAATGAGCTATCAAGCCATGAAAAGACATGGAGGAAACTTAAATGCATATTATAAAGAAGCCAATCGGAAAAGGCTACATACTGTATGATTCCAGCTATCTGAAATTCTTGAAAAGGCAAAACTATGGGGGCAGTAAAAACATGAGTGGCTGCTGGGGTTTAGGGGGAATGAAGGGATGAATAGACAGAGCATAGAGGATATTTAGGGCACTGAAACTATTCTATAACATAGTACAATGGTGGATACATATCATTATACATTTGTCAAAACTCACAGAATGTACAACACCAAGAGTGAGCCCTAATGTAAACTATGGACTTGGGTGATAATGATGTGTCAATGTAGGGTCGCTGACTGTAACAAACGTACCTCTCTGGTGCAGGGATGTTGATACTGTGGGAGCTTGTGTGTTGGGGGGTATCCGAGTGGGGGACCGGGGGTATATGGGAATTCTCTGTACCTTTTGCTCAATTTTGCTGTAGGCTTAAAACTGCTCTAAAAGAGAAAGTTTATTAACCATAAAGAAGTAAAAAAATCAATCTAGTGATTTTAAAATAGAATACAAAATATCAAAACTCATATAATTAAGACAAGTACTGTTTAATGAAACATTTGTTTCAAATATATATGTATGTAAAAATAAACATTTATGTGTACATACTAAGTCTCAATATAAAATGTATTTCTTACTGTGAATATGGTCAAAACAGCTTGAAAGCAACTGATTTAAAAGTTGTGTTTCTCTTGCCTTCTAAAACATAAATTAATCACTGTTACGTCTCTTCCATTAGAAGCAAATCTTAACCTACCTGCTCCAACATAATTTACAGCTTTAGCAGCTCTGACTGCAGCTTCTCCCAGCTTTTTTCTTACTTCAGATTTAATACCAGGCTATGAAAAAAATATGTAAATAAATCTCCATTAGTAGCTTGGCTTACTAGAAATTCCATTAAAATTCAATTCAGTCAGGTGCCACATAATGACGTTTCTCAGTCAACAACAGACCACATATACAACAGTTGTCCCATAAGATTATAATGGAGCTGAAAAATCCCTATCACCTAGTGACACTGTAGCTGTCATAACATCACAGCACAGTCATTACTCATGTGTTTTGTGGTGAGGCTGGTGTAAACAAAACGACTTCACTGCCATTATACAAAAGTACAGCACAATCGGCCAGGTGCGGTGGCTCACGCCTGTAATCCCAGCACTTTGGGAGGCTGAGGCGGGCGGATCACAAGGTCAGGAGATTGAGACCATCCTGGCTAACACGGTGAAACCCCGTCTCTACTAAAAATACAAAGAAAATTAGCCAGGCATGGTGGCGGGCGCCTGTAGTCCCAGCTACTCAGGAGGCTGAGGCAGAAGAATGGCATGACCCTGGGAGGCGGAGCTTGCAGTGAGCTGAGATCACGCCACTGTACTCCAGCCTGGGTGACAGAGTGAGACTTCATCTCAAAAAAAAAAAAAAAAAAATACAGCCCAATCATGTGCCGTATATAATACTTGATAATACAACTACGCTATTGTTTTTTTAATTTACTATACTATACAATTTTTATAGTTATTTTAAAGTGTATCCCTTTTACTTAAAAAAAAAGTTAACTGTAAAACAGCCTCAGACAGTTCCTTCAGGGGATATTTCAGAAGAAAGCATTGTTATCATAGAAGATGACAGCTCCATAGATGTTATTGACCCTGAAAACTTTTATTGGGACAAGATGTGGAGAAAAGACAGTGACACTGATGATCCTGATTCTGTTTAGGTCTAGTCTAATGGGTGTGTTTGTGTCTTCATTTTTAACAGAAAAGGTTAAAAAGTTAAAACAGGCCGGGTGTGGTGGCTCACCCCTGTAATCCCAACACTTTGGGAGGCCGAGACGGGTGAAGCACTTGAGCCCAGGAGATTGATACCAGCCTGGCAAGAATCAAACCATGGAGCAACATGGCGAGACCCTGTCTCTACAAAAATAAAAAAATTGGCCAGGCATGATAGCACACACCTATAGTTCCAGCCACTCAGGAGGCTGAGGTGGGAGGATCACTTGAGCCCAAGAGGTCAGGGGTCTAGTGAGCCATGTTTGTGTCACTGCACTCCAGCCTGGGTGACACAGCAAGACCCCATCTCAAAAAATTTTAATTTAATTAAAAATTTTAAAAATAGGGGCCAGGCACGGTGGCTCATGCCTGTAATCCCAGCAGTTCAGGAGGCCAAGGTGGGCGGATCATGAAGTCAGGAGTTCGAGACCAGCCTGGCCAACATAGTGAAACCCCATCTCTACTAAAAATACAAAAATTAGCCCGGTGTGGTGGCAGGCGCCTGTAGTCCCAGCTACTCTGGAGGCTGAGGCAGGAGAATCACTTGAACCCAGGAGGCAGAGGCTGCAGTGAGCCAAGACTGCACCACTGCACTCCAGCCTAGGCTACAGAGTGAGGCTCTGTCTCAAAAAAAAAACAAAAAAAACAAAAAAAAAATTAAAAAATAGGAAAAAGCTTATAGAATTAAGGCTATAAAGAAATTTTTTTTTTTTTTTTGAGATGGAGTCTCACTCTGTTGCCCAGGCTGGAGTGCAGTGGTATGATCTCGGCTCATTGCAACCTCTGCCTCCCAGGTTGTTTTAAGCAATTTTCCTGTCTCAGCCTCCCGAGTAGCTGGGATTACAGGCGCCTGCCACCACACCCAGATAATTTTTATATTTTTAGTAAAGACAGGGTTTCAGCATGTTGGCCAGGCTGGTCTCGAAGTCCTGATCTCAAGTGATCCGCCCGTCTCAGCCTCCCAAAGCCCTGGGATTACAGGTATGAGCCACCATACCCAGCCAAGAAAATTTTTTTTTTTTTTTTTGAGAGGAGTCTTGCTCTGTCGCCCAGGCTGGAGTGCAGTGGCGCGATCTCGGCTCACTGCAAGCTCCGCCTCCTGGGTTCAGGCCATTCTCCTGCCTCAGCCTCCTGAGTAGCTGGGACTACAGGCGCCTGCCACCATACCCGGCTATTTTTTTTTGTATTTTTAGTAGAGACGGGGTTTCACTGTGTTAGCCTGGATGGTCTCGATCTCCTGACCTCGTGATTCACCCGTCTCGGCCTCCCAAAGTGCTGGGATTACAGGTGTGAGCCACCACGCCCGGCCTAGAAAAAATATTTTTGTATGTCTGCATAATGTGTTTGTGTTTTAAGCTAAGTATTATTAAAAAGAGTCAAAAGTGAAAAAAAAATTTAAAAGTTTATAAAGCAAAAAAGTTATAGTAAGCTAAGGCTAATTTATTAAATAAAAATATTTTTTATAAATTTAATTGGCTGTAAGTATACAGCGTTTACCAAGTGTACAGTGATGTACTAGGTCTTCACATTCACTCACTGTCCCACCCAGAGCAACTGAAAATCTTGCAGGCTCCATTCATGGTAAGTATTCCATATAGGAGGTGTATCATTTTAATAATCTTTTATACTGTATTTTTACTGTACCTTTTCTACATTTATATATGTTTAGATACACAAATACTTACCATTGTGTTACAACTGCCTACAGTATTGAGTACAGTAACATGCTGTATATAGGTTTGTAGCCTAGGAGCAACGGGCTCTACCAGCAGCCTAGATGTGTGGTAGGCTTTGCTATTTAGGTTTAAGTACACTCTATGATGTTCACACAATTACAAAATCACCTAAGGACGCATTTCTCAGAATGTATTCCAATTGTTAAGCAATGCATGACTGTATTATATTTCTGTGTACCCAATTCTGCATTAAAAAGGATAAAAAGTTGGCCGGGTGCGGTGGCTCAAGCCTGTACTCCCAGCACTTTGGGAGGCTGAGGCGGGTGGATCACGAGGTCAGGAGTTCAATATCAGCCTGGCCAAGATGGTGAAACCCCGTCTCTACTAAAAAATACAAAAAAAAAAAAATTAGCCGGGTGTGGTCGTGGGTGCCTTAATCCCAGCTACTTGGGAGGCTGAGGCACAGAACTGCTTAAACCCGCGAGGCGGAGGATGCAGTGAGCTGAGATCGCGCCACTGCACTCCAGCCTGGGTGACAGAGCGAAACTCCATCTCAAAAAAAAAAGGATAAAAAGCTAATATTATATACTTCATTAAAAACTGTCCTATGATAGTTTAACTGTCAATATACCAAAGTTTAATGATTCTGCTACTAATTTCTATGCATTGCAGATGTTACTCAGCATAATTACGTATCTTTGTCCCTTGTATCTACATGACAGCTTTCATAACTATATGTCCACTTAAAATTATATGTTTCAGGCTGAACACAGTGGCTCGGGCCTGTAATCCAAGTGCTTGGGAGGCTGAGGTTAAAGGATCACTTGAAGCCAGAAGTTTGAGACCAGCGTGGTCAACACAGTAAGACCCCATCTCTACAATACATTAAAAAAAAATTAGCCAGGCATGGTGGCATGCACTTGTAGTCCCAAATACTCTGGAGGCTGAGGTGAGGATTGCTTGAGCCCAGGAGTTGGAGACTGCAGTGCGTTATGATCATGCCACTGCACTCCAGCCTGGATGACAAAGCGAGACCCTGTCTCAAAAAAACAAAACAAAACTATACGTATCAATATGGTAACTTTCAACAATCCTTATTTCGTTTCAGGATGATAAGCAATCTGAGTGACATGCCTAATGATTATCTTAAAATAATGGGAAACCTTGAGATTCCAAGTTAATAAGAAAGGTACATTAAAATAAATGTATGTCTGGAAGTAAACAAAGTTTTTAACTTTTTAAAAACAGTGCTATACAGATATAAATTTAAGTAATCACTACTTGAAAATAAGGCTTTACTGCAATTTCTATTGACATTTAATATGTCAATATTCATGGCATAACATATTCTGGTATAATATATAATGGTATAATATATTCTACAACATAAGTTAAATATATTCTGCAACATAAATTAAAATTTGAATATGGTATAAGAAAAATGTATTGATTAACCAGAAACCTCTGATCCCTGACTTTTTGGAAATAAATATACATTGAAAAAAAATCTATATAACGTTGAACAAGAACCCATGGCAGTAGCAACCTCCACAGAAATGTAAATCCAAAAATAGGTAGTCCTAGTAGTAGGCTTTGACCCAGATAATCACCTAAACCAATCAAGAGTAAGGCTCAAAGAGATATAAACAAATGTTAAATGAGCAAACGCTGCCAAACGAGAGACTCTCTCTTCTCTATAATATAACCAGTAAGGCAGGAAAATCTCTCACATATTTTGAGAACATCTGAAATGGTAATTAAAAAAGGCTTTTCCACAAAAAAATAGATTCAATTAACCAGATCATTCCATTCCAGTAATTAATTCTAGTTCATTATAATTTTCTGTTTTTTTGTTTGAGACAGAGTTTTGCTCTTGTTGCCCAGGTTGGAGTGCAATGGGGTGATCTCGGCTCACTGCAACCTCCGCCTCCCAGGTTCAAGCAATTCTCCTGCCTCAGCCTACCCAAGTAGCTGGGATTATAGGCATGCGCCACCAAGCCCGGCTAATTTTGTATTTTTAGTAGAGATGGGGGTTTCTCCATGTGGGTCAGGCTGGTCTTGAACTCCCGACCTCAGGTGATCCACCCACCTCGGCCTCCCAAAGGGCTGGGATTACAGGCGTGAGCCACCGCGCCTGGCCATTCATTACAATTTAAAATGTGCGTTGAAACCTCACTAGACAGCTTTTCGCTGTAAATCAGATAGGTGAATCAGAGTAGATTTTCCCATATTTTATCCAGAAGGAACATGACCCTGTTGTGTCTACCCCCAGAACATCAGTCTCCTCCTCATCCCCAATACCACAGGAGGTCTTTTCACTACACTGCTATTAGGCAACAGTTGTCCAGCAGGAGTTTGAGGGGTGAGAGACACCAGATTCACAGATTTCTGATGTGAAAATCAGAGTAAGATTCACATTACGGAGAAGCTTACAAATTTCTTTCCAAGGTCCTTACCGCTGGGGCCTCCTCAATGATCTTCTGATGTCGCCTCTGCACACTACAGTCTCTTTCAAACAAGTACACAGCATTGCCATGGTGATCACCAAACACCTGGACTTCTACATGCCTATATAAAAGCAAACACGTATGTTAATATATTTGTTAGGGGTGATAAATATCACATTCGTTAAGCTAAACTGTTAAGCACAATCACCAGGATTTCTCCGTTTTTACTTCCTTTAAGTAAGATCTGATATTTTGACCTCAAATTAGAGGTTATGGACTTAGAAAAAGAACCACAGGCCAAATGAGATGGCTCATGCCTATAATCCCAGCACTTTGGGTGCCAAAGCAGGCAGAATGCTTGAGCCCAGGAGTTCAAGACGAGCCTGGGCAACATGGTGAAACCCCAATCTCTACAAAAAAACTAGCCAGGCATGGTAGCACATGCTTGTAGTCCCAGCTACTCAGGAGGCTGAGGTAGGAGGATCACCTGAGCCCAGAAGGTTGTGGCTGCAGTGAGCTGAGATTGTGCCACGGCATTCCAACCTGGGTGACAGAGTGAGAGACCCTGTCAAAACAAAGAAACTATTATCTTGTAAAACTCAATGAAAATGTTACCATTTGTAGGATGAATATTAAAGAGAAAAAATCTCTCTACATAAAATGGCAATTAAGACACTTCTCCAACCTAAAGGAGAATGAATGAATGAATGAATGAATAAATAAATATTTTTAAAAGACAGAAAATAGAGACTAAAGTAGGGATACGTAACAAAAAGTAGAAACTGTCAAAGAAAAGACTGATAAATTTGACTACGTCAAAATTACAAATTATAGTCACTTCATATATTGTCAAAAGACCAATGAAAAATTTTTTATGACTTTTTGTTTTTAAGCAACTCTTACAGTTACAGTTTATGAATATAGAAGACTGAAATTAAAATGGCTCATCCAGAAAAGTTAAATGTATTAAATTAATATGGACCATTAGTATCTCAGAAATACATGAACGATAAATCATAATAAAACCCAAAAAAGGGCCGGGCACAGTGCCTCACACTTATATATCCCAGCACTTTGGGAGGCCAAGGCAGGAGGACTGCTTGAACCCAGGAGTCCAAGACCAGCCTGGGCAACATAGTGAGACTCTGTTTCTAAAAAAAAATTTTTTTTTTTATAAATTAGCCAGGCATGGTGGTACATGCCTGTAGTCCTAGCCACTCAGGAGGCTCAGGCAGGAGGATTCCTCAAGCCCAGGAATTCAAGGTGGCAGTGAGCAGTGAGCTACGATTGCACCACTGCATTCCAGCCTAGCTGATAAAGTCAGACCCCATCTCTAAGGAAAAAACAATAACAACCAACAAAGGTACTTACATGTTGATTATAAAATAGTAAAATTATGAGAAATCATATTAAGAGTGAATGCACATAAGCTTTGTGGAAATAAGGCTAATATGGACTATTTGGTGAACATGAAATTCTTCTCGGTAGGTTTGTGATATGGTCACACTGTAGTTCACTTCACCTATTCACCACCATAATACGCCATAATACAGAAGTGATCAGCAAATATGTTTTCCTGTTGATTTTTTAAAATAAAAACTGTCAAACATAGAAGAGACAAAAAAAGCCAGGAAGTCTTATAAATGTATTGCTTCAGTACAATAGTTCATTTCTATTCTTGTTTACTTCATGAAGTATTTTATTTAACCACTTCAAAGAATTTGTCTTCTTGCTGGGCACGGTTGGTGCACACCTGTAATCCTAGCATTTTGGGAAGCCAAGGCAGGCAGATCACCTGAGGCCAGGAGTTCGAGACCAGCTGGGCAACATGGTGAAATCCTGTCTCTACTAAAAATACAAAAATTAGCCAGGCGTGGTGGTGCACACCTGTAATCCCAGCTAATCAGGAGGCTGAGAGGCATGAGAATCACTTGAACCTGGGAGACGGAGGCTGCAGTGGGCCGAGATCGTGCCACTGCACTCCAGCCTGGGTGACAGAGTGAAACTCCGTCTCAAAAATAAAAAGAATTTATCTTCTTGATATATCATCTTTTCTGAATGTTCCCATTTTGAATTTTCCGACCTGTCCAATAATTCTCTTAATAAAATTCTTGGAGCTGATTTTTTCTTTTTAGATTTCTTGCCTTGTTGACTTTTCCTCTTTATCCACAAGCTATATAATCACCAAATACGTTATTGCCATTATTTTAAACAAACTGTTATCTGTTAAATCAATTCAAAATAGGAAAATATTCCTATGTTAGGATAGGAAAATATTTTACTTCTACCTATTCCTTCTCTAATTCTTTTCTATTATGTAGATCCAAGTTTCTGAGCTAAAACATTTTATTTCACTCTAAAGAACATCTACTAATATGACCTGCAAGACAGGTCTGCTGGTGACAAAGTCTCTTCATTTCTGTTTGTCTAAGAAAGTCTTTATTTCTCCTTCATACTTGAAGCATAATTTCACTGGATACAGAAGACTAGGTTAGTAGTTTTTCTCTGAACACTTTATATCTCACTCCACTCTCTTCTTGCATGGTTTCTGATAAGATTTCTTATTTTTATTCCTCTAGTATTTTCCTTCCTTGTGGCTTCTTTCAGTATTTTCTATTTGTCTTTCTTTTCCTGCATTTGAAGATGATGTGCATAGATGTATATATTTTGGTATTTATTCTTCTTGGTGTCCTCTGAGCTTCCTGGTTCTGTAGTTTTGCATCTGTCAACAATTTCGGAAAATTCTTGGCCATTACTACTTCAAATATCTCTCCTGCTGCTTTCTAATTCTTGTGGTATTCAAATAACGTGTTACATCCTTTTAAATTGTCCCACAGTTCTTGGATATTCTGTTCTCTCTTTTTTCTTTCATTTTTATTTCTCCTTGCATTTCCGTTTGGGAAAGTTCTATTTATCTATGTTCAGGATCACTGATTTTTGTTGTTGTTGTTGTTGTTCACAAATTTGTATTTATTTGTCCCATCATAGTTGTACGAAATCTTTGTGGCCTTGCATAATCCACAATGGAAAGTTGAGGTCTGAGTGGCACATTCTAAACCTTACCTTTTACATAACAAAATTATAGGAAAAAGAGATACTTAAGAACAGAGGGGTAGATAAGTGAAATAATTACAGTATCTTCTTATTGCTAAGTATAGGAAGCAGACAGAACAAAAGTGAGAAGAAAGCCATTGACACAACACAAATCAGCTATTTTGCTATATGACTGAAATCCTTTTCATTGTTTTTTCCATGTTTTCCAATATGTTTGCAAATACACTTATAGTTTTTTTTTTTATTATACTTTAATTTCTACGGTACATGTGCACAACGTGCAGGTTTGTTACATATGTATACATGCGCCATGTTGGTGTGCTGCACCCATTAATTCGTCATTTACATTAGGTATATCTCCTAATGCTGTCCTTCCCCGCTCCCCCAACCCCACGACAGGCCCCGGTGTGTGATGTTCCCCTTCCTGTGTCCAAATGTTCTCATTGTTCAATTCCCACCTATGAGTGAGAACATGCGGTGTTCAGTTTTTTGTCCTTGCGACAGTTTGCTGAGAATGATGGTTTCCAGCTTCATCCATGTCCCTACAAAGGACATGAACTCATCCTTTTTTATGGCTGCGAGCATCTATTAATATTATGTAGGAGGCTCCCAACTAGTGCTGGGTGTACAGAGGTGAGCAGAGACAAAGTGCCTGCGCTCATTGAAGCCAATTCCATTCATCAGGGCAGAGCACTCAGGACCTAATAACCTGCCAAAGGCCCCAACCTCTTAATACTTGGGGATAGCGGGTTAGGTTTCAACATGTAAATTTTGGAGGGATACAAACATTTAGACCATTGCAACATGGTGGTAGGGTATGGGGGAGGGAAAGCATTCTATAAACTTGTGATTAAATCTCAAGTCTTTTAGTGGTCCTGTGTTTGTGCTGCGAAGTATTTCTAAGTTGTTTTTTTTTCCCCTCCCCTTAGGTGAAATGGGAAGACTAAAGGGGGTTGTGGTTGGCTAACTACCTTCCCCCTGAACAAAAAAGGTTCTGGCAACATCTCCCTTGGAGTTAGGATTTCTTCTGTTAGGGAGAATAGAATGCTCTGGATCTCTTTCAAATTGGTTACTTTTCCCCTCCCACTGCTGTAAAACATGAGGGATTTTTTTTTTCTTGGATTTTTACTGTGGGAACTTGGTGAGGTTCCTGGAGGCAAAACCCATGAAAGTGGGAGGTCCCTCTAAGACAGGGCCCCAAGGAGTCTCTCACTTGCACACTGGCCCACACTTAGCCTCAGCCATTTTTCAAAATTCCCATGTAAGTGTTAGGGCTCCAGCAGGTAAACTGATCTGGCTGTGACTCACTATACTTGCATGCTTGTCCAGATTTTAGAGTGAAGGCTTGCCCCATGGCCTCTATTCTCTGATGGTTCTAAAACCACTGACTTTCATTTTGTTTAGCCTTTTTCTTGCTTTTTGGATATGACTGATAACTTTCAAGCTCTTTACATGTTGGAGCTGAAGTGTTTGTTTTTCTAATTCCAATTGTAAAGTTCTACCACGATATGGTTTGGCTGTGTCCCCAAGCAAATTTCATCTTGAATTGTAGCTCCCATAATCCCCATGTGTGGTGGGAGGGACCCGGCGGGAGGTAACTGAATCATGGGGGCAGGTTTTTCCTGTGCTGTTCTTGTGATAGTAAGTCTCACGAGATCTGATGGTCTTATAAAGAGCAGTTCCCCTGCACAGGCTCTCCTGCTTGCTGTCATGTAAGACACGCCTTTGCTTCTCCTTCACCTCCTGCCATGATTGTGAGGCCTCCCCAGCCAGGTGGAACTGTGAGTCCATTAAACCTCTTTCCTTTATAAATTACCCAGTTGCAGGTATGTCTTTATTGACAGCATGAGAACAGACTAACACATACCACTTCTGACTCTCCCTCATCTTTTAGGTGCTCCAGGTAAGAGGAAACACTACAGCAGGGATTCCAGGTTATGAAGGGAATGTGTGGGGGCCACATCAATAGCACAGAGCAATTCTTGCCTGAGTTTTGTTTTTTCAGTTTTTGGTTTTTTTTTTTTTTGAGATGGAGTCTTGCTCTGTTGCCCAGGCTGGAGTGTAGTGGTGCAATCTCAGCTCACTGCAACCTCCACCTTCCAGGTTCAAGCGATTCTCCTGCCTCAGCCTCCCAAGTAGCTGCGACTACAGGCACACACCACCATGCCTGGCTAATTTTTTGTATTTCAGTAGAGACAGGGTTTCACCGTGTTTCCCAGGCTGGTCTCGAACTCCTGAGCTCAGGCAATCTGCCCGCCACGGCCTCTCAAAGTGCTGGGATTACAGGCGTGAGCCACTGTGCCCAGCCTTGTCTGAGGTCTTAGAAGTTGGAAACACTTTTCCTTTGGCTGCTTATAAGGGAAGTTCAGTGAAGATCTGTGTTCTGTTATGATTTCTGTAGTCATTAAATCAGTCTTATTTACCTTTTTCTGATTGACCCTTTTCTGTGCAGCTTTATCTAACTTAGAGTTTCTGGAGCATAGTGTCTATAAGTGTCTGAGAACCAGGAGGTGCATCAAATCCCAGCTGCCCTAATTCAGCCACTGCCAGAGTACAGCCAGAGAGACAGACAGATGCAGCTGAGTCCTATCATGAGCGCCTTGATATTTTCTAAGAGTCCTAACATATCCATTTTCCTATTTACATTTTTTTTTAAGACAGAGTCTTGCTCTGTCACCCAGGCTGTAGTGCAGTGGTGTGATCTAGGATCACTACAAGCTCCGCCTCCTGGGTTCACGCCATTCTCCTGCCTCAGCCTCCCGAGTAGCTGGGACTACAGGCGTCCACCACCACACCTGGCTAATTTTTTGTATTTTTAGTAGAGACGGGGTTTCACTGTGTTAGCCAGGATGGTCTTGATCTCCTGAACTCGTGATCTGCCCACCTCGGCCTCCCAAAGTGCTGTGATTACAGGCGTGAGCCACTGCATCTGGCCCTATTTACATTTTTAATACATCTAGAATATGTATTATATATGAACTGAGGAAGAAATCTGATTTCTGTTTTTTCTTCCAAAATAGTATACTTTAAAGGTGGTTTCTTATCCCAGTCTTTCAGATACACTAAATAGTTTTGATAAGATTTGTGTAATATCTTGATATTGACTCTTCTCAGTTATCAGCACTATTTTGACAATCTTCTGGCACTCCATTAGTTCAACAGGTAATTATTTAGCAGGACATAAAGAATACACAGTATGATTATCAGGATATTTAAATGTTATTACTAGAGGCTGTTCTCTCTATGGAGTAGCCATTCTTTATTCCTTTACTTTCTTAATAAACTTGCTTTCACTTTACTGTATGAACTCGCCCTGAATTCTTTCTTGTGTGAGATCCAAGAATCCTCTCTTGGGGTCTGGATCAGGACCCCCGTCTGGTAACATCTTTCTGGTGACCACAGAAAGGACAATACTAAGGAAATCCCGACCCAAAGCGGTGGGGTCTGGTAACGTCTTTCTGATGAACTACGGAAGGGACGATACTGAGGAGACCCTCCAACCCAAAGACTGCAGCACTGATTGGCCAACTTTGGGTAAGCGGGGTGCATACACCCGGGCAAAGGATAGGATTGGGTTACAGGCCCAACTTGGTGGAGTTAAAGTCTCTCCTAAGACAGAGTGGGTTAAAGACCCCTCTCAATAAAAGGCAAGGATGCTTGACTGAACTTGGGTTTGAAGCCCAA